>NW_009722132.1:0-11877 GCF_000703405.1 Apaloderma vittatum | reverse complement strand
AGGAACTGGGAGGTGATCATACCCCTGTACTCAGCTTTGGTGAGGCCTCACCTCGAGTATTGTGTCCAGTTTTGGGCCCCTCACTAGAAGAGAGATATTGAAGTTCTGGAGAGGGTACAGAGGTGGGCTACCAAGCTGGTCAAGGACTTGGAGCACACATCATATGAGGAAAGGCTGAGGGATCTGGGGCTGTTTCACCTGGAGAAGATGAGATTGAGAGGAGACATTATCGCTTTCAACAATTACTTGAAAGGAGGTTGTAGCAAGGCATGGGTTGGTCTGTTCTCCCTAGTGGAGAATGACAGGACAAGGGGAAATGGCCTTAAATTGAGCCAGGGGAGGTTCAATTTGGATATTAGGAAGAAATTCTTTACTGAAAATGTGAGACATTGGAACAGGCTGCCCAAGGATGTGGTTGAGTCACCGTTCCTGGACGTGTTTAAGTGACTGACGGATGTTGTACTGAGGGGCATGGATTAGGGCTAGGACAAAGGTTGGACTCTATCATCATGAAAATCTCTTCCAAATGAAACTGTTCTAAGATTCTGTGATTCCCACTCTGCAGAAAGAGGTTCCCAGGAAAAGAAAACTAGAGCTGGTGTGACCCAGATCTCAGCAAATGGTAGAGCAGGAAGATGGATGTGATGTGCATCCATACTTGGGAATGGAGGGAGCACTCCCTTACATACATCTAGCCTAGAGTCTTGCTGATGTACAGTAAACCTATCTGCAGAGAAGTAGATTTGGAAGATTGTTGTGGTTTGACCTTGGCCAGCAGCCAGGCACCCACACAGCTCCTCTTTCATCCCCCCTTCCCTGCTAGATAGGGGAAAAATATATCTAAGGGCTCAAGGTTTGAGATAAGGACAGGGAGATCATCTACATTTACCATCCTGGGCAAAACAGACTCGATTTTTGGGAAATTAGTTAGATTTATTAAAAGAAAAAAAAACAGAGAAAAGTAGTGAGAAATAAAAAAACTCAGATTGTAAAAACACATTCACCCCATCCCTCCTTTCTTCCTGGGCTCAACATCAATCCTAGTTTATCCACTTCCTTCCCCCTAGCAGTGCAAGGGACAGTGAATGAGGGTTACAGTCAGTTCATCTGATGTTCATCTGCTGCTTCTTCTTCACTCCCTCACGAGGGAGGACTCTTCACACTTCCCCAGGGCCATTGTGGGATCCCTCTCATGGGAGACAATCTTCACACTCTCTTCTCCAACGTGAGTCATCTCACAAACTGCCCAACATGAGACACTTCATGATGGGCAACCCACCCCTTGTGAGACTGAGGTGCAGTCCTTCAGGGGAAATTGCTCCAGTGTGAGTCCCCCGCAGCACCACAGAAGTCCCACCAGCCAACCTGCTCTAGCATGGGCATTCACTCTTCCACGGGCTACAGGCTCTGGCATCAACCTGCTCCACCATGGTCTTCCCACAAGGTCACAGCCCCCTTCAGACATCCACCTGCTTGGGCATGAGGTCCTCCACCCCATGGTGGACATCTATACCCCGGCCATGGGCTGCAGTGGGACAACTCGCTTCATCACGGTCTTCACCATGACCCGGGGGACTCTGCTCTGGGACCTGGGGCACACTCTCTCCCCATCCTTCTTCACTGACCTTGGTGTTTTCACATATTCTCAGTCCTCCATCTCTCTGCCAGCTGTTGTGTGGTGCAGTTCTTTTCCCCCATTTCTTAAATATGTTTTCACAGAGAAATTCCTCTCCTACCATTTTAGTGATAGGCTCAGCCTTGGCCAGTGGTAGGTCTGTCTTTCGAGCCGGCTGGCATTGGCTCTATCAGGCTACAGGGAAGCATCTAGCAGCTTCTTGCAGAAGCCACCCCTGCAGCCCCACCCCTACCAAAATCTGGCCAGGTAAACACAATACAAAGATCTTTTCCATTTCCCTGACATTACTGTTTTCTTTCTCCATTCATCTCCTCACCCTGTATGTTATGGGGAAAAAGATTTGATTCCATTGTAGTAATTCTCATGCAAACCTATCTCTCCAAAAATGGCCTTACATTTGCACTCACTGTTATTCCACTCATGATTTATGAGAAAAATAAATCTTTTAATCATGAATGATATAATATGCAGTAATTTACCTGAATTCTCATAACTGCTCATAAATTTGCCATTTCATCTTATTCCAATAAATGTTAACACCTTACCTTTTTTTTGTCAATTTCTTAATCTAGAACAGCTTGTAAAATAACTAACTTGACTCTGATCTATAAATTTTCTAATTCCAACATCTAGTAATACTGGATTAAAAAATAAGCTTATATTCCTAAATGTAGTTAAACCTTATAACAAGTTTATGTAAAATCAATGACCACAGTGATGAATTCTGAATACTGTTAATTAATACCATATAAATTCCAAGAAGCTCCTTATGTTTGGCATAGAAGTCAAGTTTTTGTAGCAGAGGAGGAGGCTGCAGGGGTGGTCTCTGTGAGGAACAACCAATGCTGCTCGGTGCTGGACACAGCTCCTTCTGACTGGCTGCAACCACCCAACTCGGGGCACAGATGAGTACCTCAGATGAGGTGGCAGCACCTCAAGGAAACACACTTAGAAAAGGGCAGAAGTGCTGGACACAGAGAGGAGGAGGGTAAGAAAGAATGAGAAACAGCAGAGGAACACCAAAGCCAAAGGAGATGGAGGAGCAGTTGCAGCTGGGTGGTCATCTGGATGCTTCTATATCTAACCCACCACACATTTACAAGTTTCTTATTGTCCTAATAAATCTGGTACAAGATTGGTAGGATTTGTAGTACAGCAGAAAGTTTAAACTGCAATGCTTGCAAATCTGTACACTTGCTTACATTAAGATGATATGTCCATCAGAAGTGGGGAATCCACCTAGTATTTGATGCTTGCCATTTTCTGTGGATTATATTGATACTAAGGGCTTAATGAGAATTTTAAACTTAAAATCATGCAATATGTTATTAAATAATCCAGTGACCTCAAAAAAATACTTGCTTGATGTTAGCTAAAATTAAAATCGCAATGATGCTGGGTGATCTGTGAGACTTCAGATTTTTTTTCACTTAGAATCAGAGTGTCAAAAAGTCTTTGGCAAAGTAACTTTATACAGTATGGTGTATTAAGAAGCACCAAAATAGTACCAGAACTAAAATTATCATAGATTATTTAATTAATTAATATTTGTTTTAAAAATATGAGGGAAAAATTACTGCTGTTACTCTATATCCCTGTCTGTGAGCCTAATTTAATGATATTCAAATGTAAAATTTTTAGCCTGAGGTCTGTGCTTTCTAGATCATAAATTCAGGAAGTTCTGTACTCTGTCACCAGGCATTTCTATCCAGTAGCATTTATCCATCAGACCATGGTCACCATCCACTTTGGTGAGATCTCTGTGTCTGCTTATTTTGTCAGTCATTGTCTTTACTTCCCATATTCAGCATTCAAGGAGGAACCTGCAGCAACAGGTTATTTATATTTACTATAATCTATAATTTAACATGTAGCACACGGCAAAATATTAAGTAATATTTTTAACTCAACAGTTTCCTTTTCACTAAGGCCTTACCTTTCGTAACTGGCCTCATCTGGCAGACTGGACAGAAAAAACCATAATTTTTGGTAGAAAAGTATCTAGAGTGGTGATGACTCGCTTACTCTAAATGATTCAATAAATGTTAATAATAAAACAAATGTGGTTTCTATTATTATTTGAGTAAGATATTGATTTACATCTGTAATAGACCACAGTTCAGAATCTTGAGGCCTTAGTAAGAAATTTCTTGTTGAGAAGAGATTAGCAGAAGTTACATATGTTGCAGAAATACCTATATCCAGAAGTTACGTATGTTGCAGAAATATAGAGTACTACTTTGACCTTCATGGGTTTACTGGTGTTCTTATCTATTAATTTCTGGTGTTTGTTTTCATTTAAAAGAATTGGAATAATGTTTTTGTGACTACTATGGAGGAAGGAGAATAAAATTGACTTTAAGAAGAATGACATTTTTGTTTGCCAGTCAAATGAAACATCCCTGTATTTTTCTCTCAGTCTCTTTTTCTGGACATTTATCAGTAGTGAGAAAGAGATGTTGACAGAGAGTTAGAATTATATGTAACCATGGAGATAGCATATATCCAGATCCGTTTATAGAGTCTTACAAACTGTTACATTCTACTAGAAAAATAAAAATAAATAATAATCAGAAAATGTCTTTGATTTGATTGGCTCATGATCTGAAATTCAAAATTATATGGCTTGTTTTTTGGTATTGTTGTAACCAACATTATAATTTTGATTCTGTGGCAGATAGGCTCGGCATCCGAGCACAGTAAATTTATATGTAAGTAAGATGGGAGGAACACTAGACATGCATCTCTCATTCTTCTCATGGACAAAATGTGGATATAAAATATATAGGTACATATGTATATGCATATGTATGTCATTATTGAGTTTCTAATTTGATGAGATTCTGAACTTCTGAATTATGCTTCAATCAATATAGAAGTTATAGTTTTTTTTATAAAATAACAAAAAAAAAAACCCAGACAAAACCAAAGCAAAATTTTTCAGAATCAAAAATGTTAGAAATGCTAAGCATAGGAGAAAGAAAGTAGAACAGAATGTAAGGAAACTATTAAGATTATCAAACAAATACAACTGACATCTCCAAACCATAAAACACGAATGCTTCTATTTTATTTGTATCGTTATATTATTCAATGCATTCCATTATAACTGGTGAGGTTTTTTGCTGGCACATGTTCTCAGTTCAGTGCGTTAATAATATTAAAAAGAAAAAAAAGAAAAAAGCGCATCAAACTGTACATTATTTTATATTTGTCTGTAGAAAACTGGTAATATATTAGATTCTTATTAATGAACACATGTAGGTATAAATGACATAGAAATACAAGCTAAAGGAAATATGCTGGTTGCTCTTCCAACCAGTTAAATTCATGCCTTGGATTTACAGCATTTAACCTTGTTTGAAAGGTTACTTTCCTCCTATTTGCTGCCTGTGATGTGTGGCTTTAGAAATCTTCTGAATCTTTCAGCTATGGTTTCTTATGGGGAAAAAAGAAAAACTGGGGGAAAAAAAAAAGTGCTTTATCTGAAATTTCTGGTAAATTTGAGATCTCATTCAACATCAAACAGCTGGAGAGACAACGCCTGTAGTTCAGCTCTGAGGTTGAGCACCAACTCTGCCTTCCACTTTCAACATATACCTCCTAAAAAGAGACACACTATTAGAAGCTAATAATGAAACATTGTTTGACCCACATCTACGAATAATAATACATTTCCTTCACTGCAAATGTTCTTTGATGCTCAGTCAACCTGACATTTTACATGGTAGAATTTGTCAAGGTCACAAAAGGATCGTAGAATCACAGAATCATTTGAGTTGGAAGGGACCTTGAAGATCATCTATTTCCAACACCTGTGTCATAGGCAGGGACATCTTCTCCTAGGTCATAGAATTACAGAATCACAGAATATTAGGGGTTGGAAGGGACCTCGAAAAATCATCTAGTCCAACCCTTCTGCCAAAGCATAATCACCTAGAGTAGGTCACACAGGAATGCATCAGATCGCTCAAAGTCTCGTCCAACCTGGCCTGTTAGTAATACTTCTCCAGGGTACTCTCTCAGACTATGCAGGAGCTCCCTAATAAGACACGTTACCTTTCAACTTAGAAATTGAATAATAATAATTGGAAAAACCAGCGTGGTAGATCTTTCATTTTTTAATTTGTTCCTTAACTTTTCAAACATTTAAACATTCCTTATCTGTAAAATCTTGTAGCAGGAGTTCCATTATCTAGACAGGAAAATTGACCAAATTGTACTCCATCTTCCCTAGTTACTACTGGTGAACTGTGTGGTTTGGCACTTCATCCTGCACTCTCTGTTTAATTTAAATTAGTTGATGGGTATTGTTTGTGAGGAAAACAATATAAATTTAGAGATAAAATTAGAACTTCAGCAAATGTATATGGAATTTTCAGGACAGTCCAGCTGAGAATCACAAGCTTCTCTAAAACTATTGAATGAACTTATTTGATGTGGAAGCTCTGTTGATTGAGATGATACTAGATGATTGCCTTAACAACAGATCTGCAAGGTGTCGTCAGGTAGATGACCTGCTCTTCATGGTGTCTGAGCTATTGGATGAAGTAGGGAGGTTCAGAAGTATCAGAGACTCTGAGGAGGAGATAGATTGGTGTAGTCGCATTCTACTATGTCTGAGGCAGACACACCAAGAGACACAAGAATAAAAAGTTCTCTGCCCTCCTACCACCAGGCTAGCTAAAACAAACAAGAACGCGAGGGAAGGTGGAAGCTGGTTCCTTCTTGGGGTTGTAGGCAACTGCCTTCCCTTCCTACACTTCCTCTCTCAGATAAATTTACACAACAGGTATGAGGCTCTAGAGGTAGAGGGGCAAGCTAATGGCAACACAGATGATAGTCCATCTGGGTCAGTAGAGTGGCCCAAGACTACTCAGCCTACTCATATGACTATCTTCTGTTAAGAAGAAGAGAACAGTAGTGTTATGAGTGACTCCCTCCTTAGAGGATTGGAGGGCCTTATATGCTGACCGGACCCTATCCATAGAGAAGTATGTTGCCTCCCTGGGGCCCCGGCAAGGGACTTTACAGAGAAGGTGTAGCGGACAGATGCATAAATGTTTGTCTTAAACATTTCTTGGCGTTTTTCAAACCCCCAGCTTGGTGAAAAAATGAAACCGGTTTCTGGTCCTGTGTGGCAAACTAATATGTGGCAATGGAATGTGGTAAAGGGTAGTAGGAAACAGATGCCTCAAACAGCCTCGATGTAGTCATGCACAAGGGAAGGAGTCCTGCGAAAGCAGGATGGCCTTGCCTTGTATCATACATCGCATGGAGATAAGGCAATTGTATAGGGTCGTAAACAAAGAGAAGCCCTTTTTTCCTACCAAACATACTATATAGGAAGAGTGTGTAACTCTACCAGACATACTGTGCATCCAAATATAGACAAAGCGTGTATAAATTGAGAGAAGAAAAGGTACAGAGTCAGAAGAAGAAAGAAGAAAAAAAATGAAGAAACTCGAAGAAGGAAGAAGAAAACAACGGATGCATCCTGAACTGCACTTGGCTAGACCAATGCGGGAACCTGGATCAGTGACCTCTGTCACTCTCTCTCGCCCCCCTGCCTCCCTCCCCACCCTTTTTCCTCTCTCTCTTTCTTTCCCTTTCTTCTTTCTCACTGAGTAATGCAGGGCCTATCATACTGCTTGCTTAGTTTATACTTAGTTTCTGTCTTGTAATCATTAAGTATAACACTGCCTGTTAGAAGTTGTTGTATGTCCTTTTTTCCTTGTTATCATTAAGTAACATGCAGCTTGCTGTAGTTTATTGTATACTTAGTCTTTTCCTGGTTATCATTAGGTTGTAGTATATTGTCTGCCCTTAATGCATCTTTTAACTAAAACCAATTGTTGTGAGTCCGATCTATATGTCGTGAGAAATTAATAAATATTTGTGTACGGACCTTGAGACTTGTCTCACCGTTGTCCACTCCACTGGGTAATTATGAATCTAAGCCACTAGTATCCCCATCTCCTGGGGTACGTGACAGAAGGTCTCTAACATAGTATGCCCCTCTGATTATTACCCATTACTGATCTTTCAAGCAGGGGTGAGGAAATCACTACAAAAAGTCTGAGGGGAATAAAGAATTACTTTAGGGCATTGGGGAGACTAATCAGGGACTCATGAGCCCAAGCAATCTTCCCTATCATCCTGCCAGGCATAGGAAGTGATGAAGGAAGAAACTGGAGAATCTCACAGATTAATATCTGGCTCATGGGCTGGTGCTACCAACAAAATTTTGAGTTCTTTGACCATGGATCGGTACTCACATCACCAAGCTGCTGGCAAGAGATGGGTTACACCTATCTCAGCATGGGAAGAGGATCTTTTTACAGGAGTTAGTGACCTTCATTGAGAGAACTGTAAACTAGAATCAAAGGGGAAGGGGGACGAACCCAGGACTGTTAGGGATAAGGCTCAGAGTGACGTAGCAGTGTTGGAGGCAATATCCGTACCACAGCTCAAGTGCATACATGCCAATGCCTGTAGCAAGGGCAATAAACAGCAGTTAGAAGCTATCGTGCACCAGGGAAACCATGATATAATTGCCATCACAGAAACATGCTGGGATGATTCACATAGTTGGAGTGTTGCAATGAATGGCTACAGACTGTTTAGAAGAGACAGGGAAGGAAAGAGAGGTGGTGGGGTAGTGTTCTATGTTAAGGAGTGCTTTGACTCCCTAGAATTCAATATCAGGCACACCCAGGTGGAGTGTTTATGGGTAAGGTTGAAGGGGAAGGCCAATGGGGCTGATATCCTAGTGGGAGTCTGCTACAGACCATCTGACCAGGATAAAGACACTGATGAGGCATTCTTTCAACAACTCAGAGGTGTCTCGTGTTCACTTACCCTGGTTCTCATGCGGGACTTCAATTTACCAGATATCTGCTGGAAGTACAACATAGCAGAGAGAGGGCAGTCCAGGAGGTTTCTAGAATGTATGGATGACAACTTCCTGTTGCAGCTGGTCAGTGAGCCTACCAGGGGTAGTGCCCTGCTAGACCTACTGTTTACAAACAGGGAAGGGCTGGTAGATGATATGGTGGTCAGACGTGATCTTTGGCACAGTGACCATGATATGACAGAATTTTTAACATGTGGTGAAGTTAGGAGGGTCATCAGCAAAGCCTTTACCTTGGACTTCCAGAGGGCTGGCTTTGATCTGTTCAGCGTGCGGGTTCAGAGAATCCCTTGGGAAGCAGTCCTAAAAAACAAAGGGGCCCAGGAAGGCTAGACTTACTTCAAGAATGAAATTATGAAGGCACAGGAACAGGTTGTCCCTGTGTGCTGAAAAAATGAGCCAGTAGTGAAGAAGCAGGGAGCTTTTGTAAAAACTCAGGGGGAAAAAAAAAAAAAAAAGAATGCACCAGCTTTGGAAAAAGGGGCAGGTAAATCAGGAAGCATTTAAGGATAATGTGAAGTCATGCAGAAAGAGAATTAGAGAAGCAAAACTCAATTAGAAGTTAATCTGGCCATCTCTGTAAAGGATAATAAAAATGCTTTTAGAAATACGTTAATAACAAAAGGAGGGTCAGGGAAAAATCTTCATTCCTTATTGGATGAGAGGGGGAACATAGTAACAGAAGATAAAGAAAAAGCTGAGGTACTTAGTATTACCTCAGCCTTTAACAAGAAGACTGTCCGTCCTCAGGGCAACTGGGCTCCTGAGTTGGTAGACAGGGATGGGGAACAGAACATCCCTCCTGTAATTCAGGTGGAAGCAATTAGTGACTTGCTGTGCCACTTAGATCCCGACAAATCCATGGGTCCAGATGGGATTCTTCCTAGGGTGCTGAGGGAGCTGGCAGAAGAACTGACTAAGCCACTCTCTATCATTTATCATCAATCCTGGTTAACTGGGGAAGTCCCAGATAACTGGAGGTTGGCCAACCGGCCAACATGACGCCCATCCATAAGAAGGGCCAGCAGGAGGATCTGGGGAACTACAGGCCTGTCAGCCTGACCTTGGTGCCTGGCAAGGGTATGGAGCAGATTATCCTGAGTGCCATCAAGTGGCATGGAGAAGACAACTAGGGCATCAGGCCCAGTCAACATGGGTTTAGGAAAGGAAGATACTGCCTGACCAATTTCATCTCCTTCTGTGACTGAGTGACCCATCTAATGGATGAGGGGAAGACTGTGGATGTCGTCTACCTTGATTTCAGCAAAGACTTTGGCACAGTTTCCTACAGCATCCTCCTGGAAAAGCCAGCAGCCCACAGTTTGGACAGATGCACCCTTCACTGGATTAAAAAATTGTTTGGATGACTGGGCCCAGAGAGTGGTGGTGAGTGGTGCTGCACCCAGTTGGCGTCCGGTGACCAGTGGTGTCCCCCAAGGATCAGTACTGGGCCCAGTCCTATTCAACATCTTTATTGATGACCTGGATGAGGTGATTGAGTCTACCCTTATTCAGTTCACAGATGACACCAAACCAGGCAACAGTGTCAATGTGCTGGAGGGTAGGAAGGCCCTGCAGGGGGACCTGGACAGCCTGGGTCGATGGGCTTAGGCCAACGGTGTGAAGTTCAACAAGACCAAGTGCAGAGTCCTACACTTTGGCCATAATAACCCCCTGCAGAGCTACAGGCTGGGGGAGGTGTGGCTGGAGAGCAGCCCAGCAGAGAGGCACCTGGGAGTAGTGGTTGAAAGGGAAAGTCCCATGAGGAGGGGCTGATGGATCTAGGGTTGTTTAGCCTGGAGAGGAGGAGACTCAGGAGGGGCCTTATCACTCTCTACAACTACCTGAAGGGAGGTTGTAGTCAGGTGGGGGTCAGGCTCTTCTCCCAGGCAACTACTGACAGGATGAGAGGGCATGGCCTGAAACTGTATTAGGGAAGATTTAGGTTGGATCTCAGGAAGCATTTCCTCATGAAGAGGGTGATCAGGCATTGGAATGCACTGCCCAGGGAAGTGGTGGAGTCACCATCCCTGGAGGTGTTTAAGGAGAGGCTGGGTGGGGGTTTAAGGAGAGGCTGGATGTGGCACTTAGTGCCGTGGTCTAGCTGATGTGGTGGTCTTGGGTCACGAGCTGGATTTGATGATCTCAGAGGTCTTTTCCAGCCTCAACAATTCTGTTATTCTGTGATTTCCACAATAAATTTTAATTAAAATTCATCATTATCCTCTATCCATATCAGCCTTCTTATTTCACTCATAGTTGGAATGTTAAATATGTGGAGAATAGAAAACTGTTAGCCAAGACATCAGCAAGAATGCCCATGAATTGTCATATATGAAGTGCAAGGCAATCATTGTGTTTTTTACTAGCTATAGTGAAGCTGATGAAATAAATAGAATATGTAAAATGATGTCTCTTTCATCTATAAAAACATCAGCTCAGAGGTTATGCTTCATTAGCTCCAAATGTAGCATGCACAATAAAGGAAGAAGGCATAGCATTCCTCTGATTCATTGTGAGAAACTTATCATTCCCTCTTTCAAGTGATGGTTTATTAAATAAGGTGAATAATATAAAATATTCAGACCACATACAAATCATAGTCTGACACTCAGTGCCTTATTACAGAGTAAATATGACAGCTCTGTACCTCCATTTTATGTGATTAGGAAGTAAATGGAACAAGATGTATGGAGCTCCCTACAGTGTGGTCGCTCAGACATTTTCCTCTTAAAAATATTGATTGAATCAGAAAAAATGTTAAAAAAATTACAGCAGTGCAAGACACAAGGAGTCTTCACTTCCTTCTCATTAAACACAAAGAAACATATACCTACAGAAGCTCACCAGTTTCTACAAAACACTTGCAGTGTCGTAACACATATGCCACTCTGGGGAGGTGGTAGTAAATCGGTTTCATAACATGTATAAATTGAAATGCATTTACCTAAATCTCAGTTCATTAAATATGTCAAACCATGTAAAAAACCCAACCTGTTTGTTCAGATTAATTTTGATCGTTATCTTGCTTATACAGAGCAGAAATTTCCTAGAACAATTCTGTGTCTAGAGAAGTAAAAATAACCGTGTTTCATAATTTTTTCTTTAGAGTCTGTGTTACGATTCTTTTAATTAAGGCATAGTCATGAACAGGTCAAAAAGACAATTGTGAATGATTTTAAAAATCCCTTTGTATCACTGTTTAACCACGACTATTCTTCCAAGGTAGGAGACAGGGAATTCTCAAATTATTGTAACAAAAATACAGCTCTGTGTGCAAGAAAAAAGAAAGAAGAAAAAAAAGGAAGAAAAAAGAAAAAAGAAAAAA
>NW_009722131.1:0-15725 GCF_000703405.1 Apaloderma vittatum | reverse complement strand
CAGATGGACTGAATCCCCCACCCCCTGCCCCGTTTGTACTGATAGCGGGGAGGAGGTAGCTGGGAGGGTGGGAGGGGTGGGGGTGAACTATATTTAGGATCAGATCGTATTTCTTGATGCATTGCTCTCACTTTCTTACTTTGTAAATGGTGGTGGTGAATTAAATCTATGTTTTTCTCCCCAAGTCTCTCTGGTTCTTTACCTGTCATCTTAAATGATAGATTATTGCCCTCCCTATTCTATCCTTTATCTCAACCCTTGAGCCTTTCTCATTGAATTTTCTCTCTCCACATCAGTGTGGAAATGAGGATGGGAGGAGGAGTGAGCTGGAGACCGTCTGGTCTCTTATCCCAGTTGGCTTGAACCACGACAAGTGGTTATGAAGACGTTAACATTTTGGTCTTAGCTCTTCCTTGGATTTACTCTGTGTATTCACAACTAGCATTTTGAAATTAAGTATCTTACCTTCAGCAGTTCTGCCATCCAGTGTCTCCAAAATAGACTATGAAAATTCTGCAAGAAGAATTTCCCTTGCTCTCTTACATTAGAGGCAGCATTGGGCTGATGACTCCCACAGTCAGCTTACACTGTAGCATTTAAATTGTATTTGAAATGCAGATGCTCTCCTGCCACAGCTTGAATAATCCGCAGCATTAGCACTTGATAGAATCTGTGGAGCATCAAAGCATCCTAAGTGGAATTTACTTGCCCTTCACACAGATAGAATAAATGCCAGATTCCAAAGTCTAGCCTCACAGAGAAGGGCTTTCTTAAATTTGTTTCAACGTAGTTGAACTGGACGCAACTGAAAACGTAGAAGGTTAGGGTTAGGGTTTTAGCCAAGAAGAGAACAGCTGAGGTACGTCTGACACGTGGCTTACTCCAGGTTTAAGTAGAGTCTCTTGAAATCCCTATTTCCCCTATGGCTCGGAGTAAATTCACCTGATCTTAGAAATGACATAGTTGGTTGTTCAGGACTTAATGCTCCCTCTGTGGGCAATGGGAGGTAACAAACCAAGTATACACCTACTGTGGCAGATGAAATGCTATTTGGAATGGCAACTTTCCCTCCATTGTCTGTAAAATAATGCCAGAGTGACTCCTCCAGTCTTGAGCATGTCCCATCTTGCATGTCTATGGTTATGAACTGGGTTCCCTCAGCCAGCTATTGATTAATTTTTGACCAGAAAGTCTCGTCTAGACTACTGCCTTTTTCTAATTTTTTGGGATGCCTTTATGGGCAGTTCTGTTTCTTGTAGCAGAGGTTTCATTTTGTTCTAGGTACTCACATTTGAATCTTCAGTCTTAACTAAGTATTTTCAGTCTTCCCTTCCCTTCCCTTCCCCTCCCCTAACCCTATCACCTACAACATTTGAATATTACCTTACATATGCAGATGCCCACAGAAGCAGACAGTTACTCTATCTTAACTAAGTTTTTTCAGTCTTCCCTTCCCTTCCCTTCCCTTCCCTTCCCTTCCCTTCCCTTCCCTTCCCTTCCCTTCCCCTCCTCATTTTCTATCAACTGCAATAAGAAAAAAACTGTAAACACACAAACAAACAAAAATGAGATTTAACTGGAATTACTGAATTAAAAGTATACCTGGTACCAACTAAAAAAGTTCTCAATAGCCGTTCCATATTTATATTTTACATAAATGTTGTCCACCTCTCTTCTACAGATGAGAAGCAAATTCTGTGAAATTAAAGGTTAAGGCATTGATTACAAAAACTTTCTTTCTTCCTTATTTGCATTTATTGTATTTCATTTCGTGTGTGTGTGTGTTTGTGTGTGTGTGTCTTTCTACCATACTCTCACATTTAAAAAGGGCTGGTTTTCCATTTTGTCTTTGATTATTTCACGTATTTCTTTCTAGTCTATTTCCATGAAGATTCTTCAACCAGTTATTAATGATCCCATTCGTATAGAGTGTCAACCAAAATGCTTAGATAGAAACATTTCTATTTTTTTCTGTCTTATTTGCAATGAAATGTTTTGCTCTGAAATGTCTCCTTATTTGCATGTTCTGTCTCAGTAATTCAGATACCAAGGAGGACCAGTCAAAATTTAATATTTCTAAGTACTCTGAATGTTCTTTCTTCAGCATATGAATATATGCTTCAGTTGTGCACTTACATATTTCAGAAACACACAACTTTATCATAAGCACCTGGAAGATGGAAGATATCTGAAGACCAAAGACTAGCTTAAACATTTTACTACACGTCCAGTGTCTGCTTCTCTATGTAGAACAGAAGACAATGACTGTTTTTATAGCAGTCATTTCACCATCTTGGTGTTTTTATGGTCCATGTGGTAGTTCAAAACACTGGCAGAAATAACTACTGTGACCAAAGATGTCCAAGTGATCAACATATCCCTGCAGTCCACCAGCAAAATGCAGAGGGGTGCAAAATCATGAAAGCATCTCGAACAATGCATCAGCACGTGTTTCTGTACGATTCTATTTGACACACTCAGATATCACCTACTATGGGCATGGTCTCCATTTCAGTTTTTAGATGGAGCTATTTCAATTAGAAAGATGCATCGTTGGAATCAGCCTGTACTTCAGAGACTGCAGGACTTGGACACCTATGAGGAGGCACCTTATCTTCCTATGAGAAGGCAGCTTATCTTCTAGGCCATGACAGGTGCTGACTAATACCATTTAGCTGTGAGAATGCTCTCTTCATGATGCTGTCTAGGATATGATAACTGTTCCTCTAGCAAGCAGCATTCTACAATTGCAGTGCTGCAGTTGAGCAGCTCTGCTACATGCCTGCTTCTCCTAGATACTGACCTACCTTACCTCTCAGAGTGGAAGTCCCAGGCCGATGCTTTTGGTCAGTCAGATTTGCCTCTGTATTTCTTTGCCATATTACATACCTCAGTCTTCTCAAGACTACGATCCTTTGTTGTCCTCTCACCTTCACCTCCTCCAACAGAAAAACTCCCCAACACTAAAGAGAGGACAGCTCAACACAGGACAAAATCAGAAGACAGAGAAAGAACAGTAGGGTTGCCTCTTAAACACCTTGATGGCAGAGGCACTCTTTGGCCTGGCCCTGGCCAAAGGCAGGTTCAACTCCTATGTGGGGGGTGGGGGGACATTTCAGAAGCTTCACACGAGACTACTCCCACTTTTACAAAAAAACCACCAGACTCAACTCCATGACAAAAGGGAAAACAGACACTTTTAAAGCTTAATTCCTCTAGCCATCTCTTGTATGAGATGAATCTCAGCCTGAATATTCTTTATTGTTTGAATTATTTGAAAATACACCCTGTTGCTCCACTCAGATGCACACAAGTCTATGGGGCCAGATGGGATCTACCCAAGGGTACTGAGGGAGCTGGTTTGAGTACTCACCAAGCCACTGCCCATCATTTAGCACCAGTTCTGGCAAATTGTGGAGTTCTCAGTTAGGGAGGCTCTTCAGAAGAATCTGGACAGAAAAGATGGATAAGGTAAAGACCACTTGTATGAGTTTTAGTAAGATCAAATGCCAGATCTTGCACTTCAGCCACAACAACTCCCAACAGTGCCACAGATTTGGAGAGGAGTGGCTGGAGAGCTGCCAGGCAGAGAGGGACCTTGCAGTGTAGGTCAACAGTCAGCTGAAGATGAGCAATGTCTCAGGTGGTCAAAAGGCCAAGAGCATCCTGACCTGTGTCAGAAATAGTGTGGCCAGCAGGACCAGGGAAGTGATTTTACCACTATACTCAGCACTGATGAGGCTACATCTAAAGTACTGTGTTCAGTTCTGGGCCACTCAGTACAAGAAGTAAATTGAGGTGATGGAGCATGTCCAAAGAAGAAGAAGCCGTGGTTTTAGCTGGAGCCATAGTTACAGCCAGAACTGTAGTTTTAGCTGGTATGTAAAATACTTAGGATGCGCTTACCAAACAGAATTAGTGGGACAATGGAGGTGTGAGACAGGTATTCCACAAGCAGAACTTATCCCCAAGGGCAGGATGATCTTATCTTCAAAGATGGAACACCCCAGGACTCCCAAGGGCCATTTAGATCTGCAGAACCAGCCTAGGCCAGCCTTGGAGTCTCTTAACAAAGGCAAGGAGTTAACTGAACGGAGCCCATCAACAGGACAGCCCGATGAAGACTACCATGATGAAGTAAAAAACGACCACCAGAGACCCTGACACCACCGGAAGACTGTATTACGCATGCGGAAGTGGGTGGCAACATGTTAATGAGTTCTCAGAAGTTGCATGAATATGTATCTCTAAACTGTATAAAAGCTGTACGTCTGGCCTTTCTCGGGAACACACCAGGTGGAGCCATCCCAGGTGTGCCCAGCGCTACAGTAAAGAATACCTGCTTAATAGACATCAAGGCTATTCACTTCTGATTTCAGTCTTTTCATGGCATCAGTTTTGGCACCCCAGATGGGACCCTCTCTGCTCGGCTGCAGCACCCACTGAGAACAGGACTCCCTAGGGTACCCCCGGGATTTCCCAGAGGGACTACTCACCTCAGTTGGACCTCTGCGGGAACAAACAAGGACCATCCTGCTTCAGTTTGAAACCATTGCCCCTTGTCCTATCACCACATGCCCTTTCAAAAAGTCCCTCTCCAGCTTTCCTGCAGGTTCCCTGGAAGTACTGGAAGGCCACTATAAGGTCTCTGTCAGCTTCTGAGAGAAAATCCTTGTTAAAGGCAAGCAGTAAGCATTCAAGAGGGAAACATATCTCATGCACTTTTCATATCTGAACTGGTATGAAATGTGCCACACTCCATAAATTCCTGTTTCCTTCTGTTGATTATGGAGTAAACTTGGGGAACTCTCTAAAGAAATGCCTATGTAAGTAGAGTTCATTTCAGCTAACTTCATTATTCTGAAGGTAGATGTTTGCACCTGAACTAATCATAGAATTGTAGAATTATTGAATATCCTGAGTTGGAAAGCCCCCTCAAGGATCATTGAGTCCAGCTGCTGACTCCATACAGGGCAACCTAAAGGTTAAAAGATGTATCTAAGAGCATACTCAAAGCAATCCTTAACATTGACAGGGTTGAGGCCATGACCACTTCCCTGGGGAGTTTGTCTCAGTGCTTGGACGCACTCAGTAATGAACTTTTTCCTAACATCCAGTCTGAACTTGCTCTGATGTAGCTTTAAGCCATTCCCTCATGTCCTATGACCAGATGCCGGGGAAAAGAGATCAGCCCCACCCTCTCTGCTCCTCCTCATGAGCAAGTTGTAGACAGCAATGGAGTCACCCCTCAGTCACCTCTTCTTTATGCTGAATAAATCTAGTATCCTTAGTTACTCCTTGCAAGTCCTACCGTCTAGTCCTTTCACCATCTTTGTTGCCCTCCTTTGGATGCATCCTAAGTCTTTTGTATCCTCTTACATTGTGAAGCTACAAACTGTACACAGTACTGGAGATTATTGTATCAAAAATAATGTGGCCAGCAGGACCAAGACAGGATTTGTCCCCCTACACTTGACTCTGGTGAAGCCACACCTCAAATTCCGTGTTCAGGTTTGGGCCCCTCATGACAAGAAATACATTGAGGCGCTGGAGCGTATTGAGAGAAGGGCCAAAAAGCTGGTGAAGGGTCTGCAGAACAAGTGTAATGAAAAGCAGCTGAGGGTGACTGAGGGAAGACCTTCTCCCTCTCTACAAATACTTGAAAGGAGGTTGTAGAGAGGCGGGAGTCAGTTTCTTACCAAGTAATAAGTGACAGGATGAGAGGAAATGGCCTCAAGTTGCATCAGAGGGAGTTTAGATTGGACATTAGGAAAAATTTCTTCACTCAAAGTGTTATCAAGCATTGGGACAGGCTGTGGTGGACTCACCATCCCTGGAGATATTTAAAAACCACGTAGGTGTGGTGCTCAGGAACACGATTTAGAAGTGGGCTTGACTGTGTTGGATTTGTGTTTGGACTCAGTGACCGTAAAGGTCTTTTAGCAACTTAAATACTGTCACAGTTCTGTGAAATGAGGCTGCCCCAAAGCTGACCAGAGTCAAGTCACTGCCTCTACCTGAGTGGGAACTAAACATAAAAAAGGCAACGTAAGAGCCATGCTCTTCAGAAACACCAACTGCAAGACCAGTACAGCACATCAAGGCCTTTAAAATGTTGCTGTTTTGTCACTTGAGTCACCCCTCCATGCTCCCTGCAAAGTTAAAGACAATAACAACATATTTCTTCTCATGGGATTGTATGATCTGAAAGCCAAAATAGGATTCAGTGTTTCAAATTACACACAAGTTTTGTGATATCCAATAAATTAAAATGATTCAGCTGCTCAAAATTATGCTGTAAATGATTCCATTCTATGAGGGTTTGGGAGTGAGGTTGAGAGGAGATGGAAAGGAGTGATAATTGACCTTAAGAAAGGAAGATATGCAATTATACAGGTAGTCTAGATTAGTTACAGAGCATATCTTGTGCACAGACATTTATTTAGATTTAAAATGATGATAAAAATGATGCACATCTTGCCCTCTAGTCACAGTGGTACTTGATATACCTGATGTAATAATGAAAGAACAAACATTCCAGTATGACATGACCAAATGGACACCACCAAAACAGCTTTCTGGGTTTCTCATCATGTTTCCAAATGAATGACCCAACATCCTGGGTGATCTCTCTCTCACACACACACAAACACACACTTAGGCACGTTTTCCACAACACCTCAATCCTAAATTATGCTCCAGAAGCGTATATAAGGGAAAGGGAAAGTGAGACAGAGACACAGGCAAGCAGGCACGTGTAAAATGTTTGTGAGCATTTCCCTGGATTTCTTCCATTATGATACCTCATTCTGCAAAAGCTGCTGCTATCACTAAGTCAGAATTGCCTGCAAAAATAAATATTAAAAAAATTTTCCTCAAAAAAAGGTCGATATTATCCTCAGGACCCAGTGATACAAACCATCTGTAACTGGAAAAGGAAGTGTTCATTGCCAAGAACACAGATGAAGCCTAATGAAGAAAGATTGATTATCAATTTTTGCACAATAATCTGCGGTCAGTTAATTTTCACATGGCAGCTTTGATGTCATTGTTCCTCATGGTGCAGATGACTGGATTTATCACTGGTGGCAGCAGAGAGTACAGAAGCTGTGAGATCCAGGGCTGATGGAGAGTCAGAGACAGGCTTAAGATAGGCGAAAGAGCTGGTGACAACAAACAAGGAGACCACGACGAGATGAGGGATGCAGGTTGAATAAGCTTTATGCTGGTTTACCTTGACCGGAATTCTCAAGACCACCGTGAAAATCTGAATATAGGACACAGTTACAAAAGTAAAACATATGATGGCTACAAGGAAACTAAAGGTCAGAACCCCAACTTCACTGAAGTATGAATCAGAGCAGGAGAGCTTGTGAAGCTGTGGAACCTCACAAAAGAACTGGTGAATGCTGTTGGACTTGCAGAAGGATAAATGAAAGACACTCCAGGTGTGGAGAGCAGAGTAAGGGATGCAGCTGAGCCATGCTGTGGCGGCCATACAGATGCAAGTAGTCCCCTTCAGGATTGCCGTGTAGTGGAGAGGTTTGCAGATGGCGATGTAACGGTCATAGGCCATGGCAGTGAGTAAAGCAAGATCAGCAGCATCAAAGCTGTGGAAGAAAAAGACTTGGGCAGCACAGCCAGGGTAGATGACGACTGTGGTATTCAACAGAAAATTGGTGATGGCCTTAGGGAGGATGACAGAGATGATTGAAAGGTCTGCGGTGGACAAATTCACCAAGAAGAAGTACATGGGGGTGTGAAGGTGATTATTGACAGCTATGACCAAAATGATGAGGAAGTTTCCCACCACAGAAACCAGATAAATCCCCAGAAATACCGCAAAGTGGAATATCTGCAGTTCTCAAGAATCAGAGAGTCCCAGGAGAATAAACTCTGTCACACTGCGTTGGTTGGGCATTTTCTTTCCAACGGGTTGGTGAAAGCTGTGAAGGGAAGGTCAAGGGCTTGGGTTGAGACTTGTCTCTGCTCTCTGAATTTCACAGTTGCCCTGAACACATTTTGGTCACTGAAAACAAAATGTATGAATCCCACATGATGGACCAAACTACGACTCAGAAACAAGAGCCCCTGTGATCATAGTTCCATATACAATGTACATGCCTAGGTAACACACAGGGATAAGAACATGTACATAGATTTATATGCCTGTAGCCTATATATGTTTGAGATATGCATGTCATGTATATTATCAATATTATATGCTTAACCATATGTACATATCTTTATACAAACACTGTCCATGTTTCTTAGCATTATTTCAAAACACATTTATATTCCTCTTCATACGTCTATACCTGTTTATATAAATGCATGGGATCCCATAATGTCCATTATGCAAATGTTGTGTAACATGTTTTCCTTTAGAAGAAGATGCAGATAGAAATGTGAGTCTTAATGTGTCTGCAGTGACTCAACGTGAAGCTTTCAGAGTATTTCTCCTAATGTTGTTTACAGCTGTTAGTGTTATTTTTCATGGGGTGTGACTGATCAGCCTTTGGTAGTGGGGTCGTGGTGCCTAAAGGGAGTCAGAAAGTGCCAGTTGAGATGTCCTGGTACTGCCCCGCCTGGACTCCACTTCTCGGAAGGTGGCAGGTAACGCACAACCTCATGGAAATGTGTCGGCAGCCTTAGGGCATCTCAAAACTCTAAACATACACAGTTAAACATCTGACTCCCACTGCAGGGTATCTTTAGTGGAGGCAATCTCCCTTGAGTAGTGCAGAGAAAAAATCACAATGGATTCCTGCAGCCTCTTGTGAATGTTCTGCCTTAGAATTGTGGCAGGCTGAAAGGCACGGACTCAGCTCTTGAGAGAAGCTAAGATAAAGTTCATTAGCTAGAAGCAGTATTTATGGGTTACAAACAGGAGACCAGACTATGCAGCCAGGGTTGTTATTCGCTCATATACTCCTTCAGTCACTCTCTTATCACACCGGGAGAACAGACGTTCCCGGGTCTGTTTTGATCACACTCTCCCATTCACTCCCAGGCACATCTTGTGTACAAGAAACGTCTTATCTGTTCATTCTCACGGACAAACTCCCCACATGAGCTGTACCCGGCTGGTCACGGTCTCTTTTCATTATAAACAAGCAAGAGTTATGTAGTTGTTTAGAAAAGAGCTCAAGGATGAGTCTCTTAATTTTGCAACACAGTGCTGCCTGCATGGCTAGCTGTAAAATGCAGGGTATTCACATTTCCCCTTTCTTTGTTTTTTGGATCACCAACAAAGTCATGAGATGTATTTTTCAGTTCTTCTGACCCCTCGGGCAGCACTTCAGGTGAGATTGTTAACTATAATGAAAAAGAATAGAGCAAAACACTCCGCACAACAACAAATTCTATTAAACCAAGTTTAACACAGAAAACCACATTTTGAGGTTTAACTAAGTAAGTCATATCCTTGCTAGAAAGTGTGTAGTATTTATCCCACTGTGTTGTTATGTTTTATGTGCTGCTCTGCTTGAGTTCCCAGGACTCACATTCACTGCTTGGCAGGGCAGGGATGCGAAAAATGCCCCTGCATCAATCCCAGGCCTCTGTTATGTCAGTGTGGGTGTGCTGCTGGTCGAGCACACAAGGCCAGGCAGTAATCCAGTGAGATGTCTGTGTTTTCTGATACCTCAGGTGCAAGTCTCTTGAGCGTGCCTACAGTCCTTCTCGCCGTACCTCTATATGCTATTCCTCTTGCTCAAGCAACTGAATTTGCTGGTGAAATTGTAGGTATCTGCTTAGGCTTGCAAGGTATATTAGAAAGAAATCTACAAAGGCACATGAAAAAATAAACACAGCTCAACAATAGTGATTTAAATCAGGTGTCCTCTCTCAGGGGATGCAGCTGTGATGTCAGCCAGGTATCATTTGGTGCGTCAAGTCCTGGAGATGTTGAACATCATTCTTCAGGCAGACTGATTCGTCAGTTTTGTGGAGGCAACATATGTCCCATATAGATTGCAGAAGTGCGACTTGTGCTTTTTCGGGTTGAACTACAATCTGATTTGTGACACCAGCAACGCTATTCTGATGTTGTTTCCTCTGATGGAACACAGATATGCGTCAAAGAAACCTGGAACACAAAAACTCAAGAATCTGATATTAATAGAGGGTGTAAAATAAGCAAAGATGTTGGCATACAGAACCATGCAGCATTCTCTGGGGTTCTGATGACTCATCTTTTTGGTGAGCTGAGACGTACCTGTACTTTTGTACATATTGCCACTTTATTCCCACATGTCGAAGTACCTGAACAGTTTGAATAATTTCCTTCTAACCCCCTGGAAAGTGATACTATTTTACAGTTATGACCTTAGTAGGCACAGGCAGTATGACAGGATCCTAGGATCCCACTGTGGAAATCCACGCAAAACAGTTACCAGTTGATCTGCAAATCCTGCTTGTGAAGCTCCAAAGCAGAAGCAACAATTTAAGATTTCAAGTATCTGTCGTGCCTGCACATCAATATTCAAATGATATTCTTTAATTAAGGCAATTAGCACTGTCACAGTAAATGGCATGGCATTTTTTGTTGTTAAGGTAACTTTAATTTGAAAAACAGAAGTTGGGTTTCCCCTCATTCCACAGATCTGTGGTGTAACTTCTTTATTATTAATGTTACTCTGTAACACAGCAATCTCAGCTCCAGTATCCACCGGAGCTAACACATGGGAAGTTCCTTCAGATTGCCACTGGACAGTTAAAACAACAGAAGGGTGTCGGTCCCCCTCATCATAAGAGGCTACAGTTGCTGCTATTTTGGAGGACCTGCCAGACTTCTTTGGCTGTCTCAGCGCTCCCCAGGCAGTGTCCTGCTTTGAGGCAGCAGAAGGGGTCTGGGCTGGTGGCGAGGGCATATCCAGGCCTGTGCTGCCTGCTGTGCTGGCAGTGAGGTCTGTGACTGCCCATTTGCTGTCAGGCTTTGTGATCTGCAATGCTGATGTTGGTGACATGGCATTACCCATGGTGTTCGTGAAGGCACCGTGTGTGCACAACAGACCCTGTTGTATGAATTCAGCTGCGCTCTTTGCAGAGCCTTGTAATGGCATAACAGCACGCTGGCAGTCAGCATTAGCATTTTCATGTGCTAACTGCATTAAACGTGTTTGTAGTGCTTCCTCGTTGCCATCTGGTGAGTTAAAGCAGTCTGCAGTCTATCAATAAAAGTAACATAAGGTTCTTGCGGACCCTGCCGTATCACTGCAAAAGACAATTGCCCTATCCCTACTTCAGGGACACATCTCTAACTTTTCATTGCTAATAGAGCTACTTGTTGTAAGATCATAGAATCGTAGAATGGCCTAAGCTGGAAGGGACCTTAGAGATCATTTTAATCCAGCCTCCCTGCCACCAGGGACGCCACCTCTCGACTAGATCAGGCAACACATGGGGACCGAATGGGAATTGAAACTGTGACCTTAACATTGTTAGCTCCACGCTCAACTGACTGAGCTAACCAGACAGTTGTGATAAATTTGCTTGAGCTTGCAGCATGACATATTGTCCTTCTCCCATATATTCTGGCATATGACCTGAGGTTAAACTTGCAGTATTATTAATAGTCTGAACCATGGCAAGTTCCCCATACTCTGCTGATCTGACCAAACAGTATATTGTGCTGCACTTAAAACCAGTCTCAAAAGAGATTTCCAATCATATGGTGTCGTAGTATGAGATTCTCCAATTGCTTGCAGTAAATTTATGGTATAATTATTCTGCAGCCCATAATCTTGTATGGCCTTCTGTACTTCTTTAACAAGCTCATATGTGAATTGCTGATATTCAGGAGGTCAGTTTGGCTGATACGGCACAGGACACGCCACCCACATAGCAAAATCACAAAATCATTGTTGTTAGTAGCTCCCTCCTTTATTTTCTCAACAACAGTTTTATAGGAAGGCGCCAACACCGATATCAAAGGATGCTCTAAAAGTTCTTTTAAGGATGGCTCTACCCTTGCGTTTGGTAGTGCTGCTGGAGCAATTGTTGCAGGTGGATTTGAAATACTGACAGAAGAGGGCGGCTGTGATTTATTTTTCAGAATTTGTTCTGCTGTTGGAGATTCCACTGACATAGTTTTAATAGACTTTATAGATGGGTATAAGTCTGACTCCTTTTCAGGATCAGTATTATCAGGATCACATGAATCCACAGACAAGTTATCAGAAACATGCTCTGCCGTGCCCTGATTTTTTGTGCAGAAGACACAGTTGCTCCTGCCGTTTGCAGAAGTTCCTTGGTGGGCTGTAATCCTGTTAAAGCAGTCTAAACTGTCCGCTATGTAATAACTAACTCATCTGGTACCTTAAACTGTAAATCTTTCTTAGCCTGTAATTCCTCACCAACCTTTGCCCACAGTTTTGTATCATAAGAGTCTGAATTAGGAAACCATTTACAATATTCCTTAACCCATAGAAGTAATTGCAGTATCCAAGAAGTTGGTACTTTAAATCCTTGTTCGTGTGATATACGCTGTAATACTTCCGCACAGAGCTTATGCTCTTTGGAGTTAGATTTCTGCATGATTACTGTGTCGCGAGGCTTCTCCAGGTCCCTGGAAAAGGTGCACGAACCATCTGTTTTCTGTATTAGGATGTTCGACCACAGAGCTGCGGCTGGAGGAGTTTATTTTTTGAAGCCCTGTTTGGGTGTCGTAGTTTGCCAGGTCCCTGTTTGGGTGCTGTTTGCTGTGCAACAGGTTGTTGAGTCCCTGTCTGGGTGCTATTTTTAGCTGAGTAGTTTATTTGTTGAGACCCACGTTGGGCGTCATTTGCGGCGGGCTGAAAGGCATGGACTCAGCTCTTGAGAGAAGCTAAGAAAAAATTTATTAGCAAGAAGCAGTATTTGTGGGTTACAAACAGGAGACCAGACTATGCAGCCAGGCTTGTTATCAGCTCATGTACTCCTTCAGTCACTCTCTTATCACACCGGGAGAACAGACGTTCCTGGGTCTGTTTTGATCACACTCTCCCGTTCACTCCCAGGCACATCTTGTGTGCAAGAAGCCTCATATCTGGCCATTCTCACGAGTAAACTCCCCACATGAGCTGTACTTGGCTGGTCACAGTCTCTTTTCATTATTAACAAGCAAGAGTTATGTAGTTGTTTAGAAAAGAGCTCAAGGATGAGTCTCTTAATTTTGCAACACAGTGCTGCCTGCATGGCTAGCTGTAAAATGCAGGGTATCCACATAGGATAGACTGTAAAAATCTCTCTCATTGCCCAGTCTCTCCTCTGCTGATAAAACAAGGGCAACATGTTTAGTGTGGATATAAACAGGCAATTTTAGATGTTACAGTTAGGTTGATTGGGTCCATACTTCGATCTTCCAAGTCCGCATTTTCCTTCTCAGTCAGTGATTCACCCATCTCTGCAAGAGGATTCTTCCTGGTGCCATGGTGCACATTGAGTCTGAGACAGAGAAACAATTTACGGTCTCTCATTATTTCTTTTCAGTGTGCTGAAAGTGTCTGCAAAATTAATTCTTTAATTGCACTTTTTGTATTAGCTTTAGAAGCAGAGAAAATGCTCAAACTTTTCTGGGTTCATAGAATATTTCTTCTATTTTACATTAACGGCATTACTGTTATTACCTTGAATTAAGATAGCAGACCTAACCTGTTCCTTTTGGATGTGCTCCCAAGAAGCGGAGCCTCTGTTCCTCTCAGATGGAGCTTCTTGATTCAATAATGAATCCTTTGAATCTCTGGAAATGCTGCCGTGCTCTCCAGGTGTGAAAGATGCAGTCACCGCAGTCTCCTTATACCTTAAGGTCAGAATGAACTTCAAGAACTGGATGCAAACCAATCTGCCTTAGAAGGCACTGAAGGTAATTATAATCTGACTAAATATGTCATGTATCACAGAGACCTTGCATAAATATGCACACTGCAGCACTATAAATCTTACCCACATGTTTAGACATACTCAGGAGTTTTCTTGATCACCTAGCCCTGGCAAATCATATATGGTAACTGTGATAGAATATACTTTCTCTAATTTAATCCTTTCATGTTATTTACTACAGGATGAGAAACTTCAGGTCAAATTTAGAGATGACATACAACGTTGTGAATTACACGCTCATAGCAATGTAAAAAAAAGGTGTAAGAAGCCAAAGAACTCAGAACTTGGCCCCATGGTTATTGTCCTCTTTTGATTTAAGCATGTATTTTAGAACAGCGAATACTGGCATACAAAGCAAGATTGGGACTGTTTTGATCTCATCATCCGGCCCCTCCCTCTGTGACCCCTTTCCACGTCCCCTTCTGTAAGAGGCTGTTAGTCTTTTGTCTCGATATTGCTGAAGTGAAACCACTAAACACACCACACCCACCACAACGGAAGTGACCCTCAGACTAAAGGTTTCCTGTCATACACAGAACAAATGCCGGGAAACTAGGTGAATTCCGAGAAACTAACCTAGCCTCCACGCATGCGCCCAGACCCGGGATCTGCCTTTCGAGAACCCCCAGTGACGGTATTGGGCATGCGTACCACTGCTGGTGGGAGGTGGAGTTAAGCAAACAAACTCTTGGAATATGCAAAAATATGTAATAAAGTGGCATGATAAAAGGTGGAAAAGGTGATCTACTAGTCATTCGCCCTTCCTTAGGTCAGCCTTTTCACCTCTGTTCCCTCCATTTGGACTCCCCTCCGGCTCACCCTCAGCTCTTCCATCCTCATTTCTCTGTGGACGAATTGGACAGTTGGAGCCTCTCAGCTTTGTGGTGGTAACTTCTCTTATTGTTTTGCCTCTCTCTCTTTCTCCCTCTCTCTCTCTTTTCCTCCCTTGTCACACTCACACACTAGTTGTTAGACAAATCAAGCTCTTGGGCACTTGACTCCTATTTGAGCTTTAATTCTGTTCCCAGGTATACAAGCAGAATATTTTGCACTGGTCCTGAACCAGCTTGCCGCACCTTCTTTCTTGTTTTTATTTTGGTCTTTTTATTACATGCTTTCCAAGCTGTTTCCACCAATTTGTTAAGGTTCCTGGACTCCTCCCTCTCCATTCTTTGGCGTTTCCTTTGGATGTCCAAAGCTGACTGCCCTATAAAAATAGTCACTAACTGCAGAGCATCCTCTTCCCTCTAAGGATTCAAATTTTTATTCCTCCAGGTTGCAGCATTTATCCTTCATGGAAGTTCTTTTCTTTGTCTTACCTGTGATGGTTTGGACAGATTTATACCCTTCAGAATAGCGTGTATGAAGATAGGAAGTGATTTATAAAGTCCAAGCTGGGCTGAAATTGTGACAATCCTGTAAGGACTGACTGAGAAGTGGCAAGTTCATGCTGGCTGTGGCAGCCAAGTGTTCATAGAAACGTTGCTTTTTGATCCTTCATTGTCGACTCTTCCTGTCATTATTAAGCAGAATTCACAAAGCATTGGATTGTTCACCCACTAAGAGGGAACGCGAGCTGGGATTAGACCATCGTAAGACAGGTCAGTTTCAACCTCCTGATGACATGTTGTTCTACTCAGGGGAGGAAATGTGATCTAGGAAGGGGTTATGAAATGACGAGTAGGTGGCTTTGCCGGTGAGACATGTGAGTGTTGGATAATAGTCACAATCAGAAAAAGTTTCACCATTACTATCAGATGATCTTTTAGATACCTCAAAATACTTGATGTCTCCCTAGAAAAAAAACAATTTATTTGGTTGTGCCTTCATGCAGGATCATGTTATAAGGGATATAAGGAGTC
>NW_009722130.1:12494-18938 GCF_000703405.1 Apaloderma vittatum | reverse complement strand
TTATTTTATTATATATTTTCTTATATATTTGATTATACCAAAGTGAGAAACAAATCCACCTTAAAAATTATATCCTCAGTCAGCCCACTCTGTGACAGCTTCGATGTTTGTGAACTGATAATTCAATTTACCTACATTTTTATATTTTGCTTGGGTTTGGACGTTTTTTGACCTGAGTTAGCTGGAAGGAACTATTTCAAGTCAAAGGAGATATTTCAAATAGCTCAGTGTTTGTTTGTGGTTTTGTTTTGGTTTTTTTTTTGGTGTGTTTTTTTTTGTGTGTGTGTTGGGTTTTTTTTCCTGGTAAAGGGGATTTATTGAAGCTTCTCCCTGCAGTTTGGGTCTCAATGAGTTGACCCAGAGCTGGCCCTGAGCAAACTCTGGCTCTTTAGATCTTTACGGATTTTTTCAGTGTGCATCCTTGTACCCTCTTGGTTTTCATCATCATCAACTCCACGAGGAGGTGCTGTGCGTTAACCCGCAAGGCCAGAAGATGGGCATTAATAAGCATCATTACTCACTAATATTTCTGGCCCAAGGCCTGGCCTGGGTGAAATCCCCTTGAAGAACTCAGCCTTTTGGAAAACCGGGGCCATTTTCATCCATTCGTGCTTTCTGGTCCCATTGTTACTGGGTGGGGAGGGATTACCAGCAGCATTTACAGTGATTTAAATAGAAATTGTGTTGGAAATGCCTATTTTTTAGTGTTATGTGACTGTTTTGGCTCTGATATTTTTTTTATGTGTGCCTCTGGTATTGGATTTACTGTGCTTAATAGTATCGTGCTTTTTTTTCCCCCCTCCCCTTCTTAAAACATATACTTGTGAAGCACCAGAATATATTCATCAGTAGTCTCTAAGAGCTTCTTTCCGGAACTTTCTGGCATCTGTAAATCCCATAGCTGATAGGCCCTGAGCGTCTGCCACGACTCTGTGTGATGTAGGTTTTCTAATAAAGGACTAAAACTTACTGAAACACAAACAAAGATGGAATGATAAAAAAACAAACACCAAAAGCGTGCCACAAAAATAAGTTTTTAATTCGCTTTCAGCGTTGTAGTTGTGAGGTGGGAGTGACTGCAGTGTGTTTAAATTACACATAGGCAAGCTAAAGCTTTTTTTCCAAGATCTCAAGGTTACCGTTAAGTCAGTGAAGATCTACTAAATTTAAAACCAGTTTTTTGATTCAGGTGAATTCTTTTTTGACTTTCACTACAAGTTAAGCCTAGAAATAGAGTCTCTGTCTTCCCAGTGATAGTAGGTAGCTCTGGGTCTGTCTCAACGTGGAGGCAGTTTTGTACTTCTGGCCCCGGACAGCTAAACTCAGGCCATTGCAAAAATCTATTCTAATTTTGTGGCGACTATCGCTACTTCTTTTTGTTTGACATGATTCAGAAAGGAGCTAAAGATATGATATGATATGATTTGATATGATTCAGAAAGGAGCTAAACTTTTGTTTCAAAAGTTTAAACGTGGTAGTTGTTTTGACATGAAGAAGCATTACTTATTTTTATGGTTTAAGTTGAAGTGTTCTCTAATTGTTGTGTTTTTCTTGTTTGCTTTTAAGAGTCAGATTTACAGATCTGTCAACATAGAGCACCAACATGTTGCACCAAAAAAATGGAAGAAAGCTACCAGGCAGCTGTTCGAAGGGAGAGGACTCAAAGTATCCAGGCACTGAACTTTGAACTGAAGTACATGATTGTTGGCCATATCACAGCTTTCCAAGGTAAGAGCTTCTGAGGCAGTCCTATGAGTAGTTTACAAAAGTATCTTCTGCAATCCAAAGGAAAAGCTCTTTGTTTTCCATTTGTCTTGCATCTCACGCTGTAGTCCCCGATTTATGGTTTACTTCCCTGCTCTTTGGTGATCCTGCTTTTGGAAGAAGGTGATGGCACTTAATCTTGACTGGTATTTTAAGCATCTGCTTAAATCTAATTAGGAATAGATTTAAGCTTAGACCTTGTTCCCAAGATCACTTTAAGAAAGGCCAGGATGGATTTTTGTCAGGCATTTTCAAATGTCACTTAGGTGCCCGATGGTCGGTTGTGCTTTTTAATAATTCTCTTGTGTTGCCAAACCATTCACAAGTGTAAAACATTAGAAGAAAATGCATTTACTTATTGATGCTAAAGAGTAAGTGTCCTAACTGATATGTCAAGTGAGAACACAGTGCTCTCTCCATGTCAAAAGGTTTCATTACACGGTCTGTTTTCAAAACTTACCGCTATATAGTTAAAAATGAACACATGAAATTACTGTTCTCAAAGCCACCTTGCTCCAATATGTTGCTGTAAGTCTGTGTAGTTTGTTCATACAAATAAATATTGTACAACTAAAGGGAAGAAAATAAATGGTTGTGTAGGATTGTGCACTGTGCAGTGTTGGACACTGGAAACTGTTCTCCAGAAGGGCATTTAAGCATCGGCTGTGAACTTTAAAGATATGAGAGCTGAGTGATTAAATCAATCACTGAGTGATGAATCCAGCTTACTGACTTCTGTGGGCCTAATTATGTTCTTAATTTTAACTCACTGCTTTGCTATATTTAGTGCTGAGCACCCTCATGGAATGGGTTTTGAAAACAAAGCCAGCAGCTATTAAAATACAAAGTGTTGGGGTCTCTGTGATTAAGCCTATTCTTGCAAGGCAGGTTTTATCAAAGAGTAGCTTTTTTTTGTCTAGTTTCTTCCATTTGAGGGGAAATACTATAAATAAAAGATGTGATTGACAGTTAATAAGAGATAGCATATTATCTGAAGCGATGGTGGAAGTCTGATAGAGATGTGCAAGGGCGAGATAAAAATTTTATTCTGCTCTGGGCCATTTGTCTGTCCTTCCTCTGTTCTGTACCAATGGTGAGAAAAGGCATTTTGGTTTGGTTTATGATTAATTTTTTGATATTTTTTAATATATCGCCCATGATTAAAAAATCTGGTTGGAGGGCACTTTGGAAGAGCCTTGTATTAAAAGGGTGGCTGTTGGCATTGTTAAATGCTGGTAAGTTATTCAAGCAATCTTTCAGTATCATGATTGAATAAAGATAAGGTCAGACTAGATTAACCTACCAGCCCCTTCAGGTCAAGCCAGCGGCTTTATTATCTATTGCTGATGAAGCCTTTTGATGGGATGAAAGAAGCAGTGAGACATTTCACACAGTTTAAACGTACAAGCGTTTTCTGGCAGCGGGTAAATAGGTTGTTTGTTGTAACTTTATGGCTGGCCTTCTGTCCACGTTAGGAGGCAACGCTTGAAAAATGTTCTTTGGTTTTGTCCCAGGTGTCGGTGAGAAGCCCCTCTCTTGTGCTATGTAAACATTCTCTTGCTGGGAGTTAGTCCTGTGTACTGAGAGGGAAGATCGTCATGTGGAATTAACTCTGCCCTTTCAGTCTGTTTTGATTTGTTGCTATTTTGAATGATAAAGTGTGAGTATGCCAAAAGCACGTTTCAAGTCTGAGGGGCAAAAAAACCCCCTTATTTTAGAAGCTTTTCAGATTGTGTTTCTTGCAGCAATGAGAGCTGGCTCAAAATTGCTAAAAATGTAGTCATTTATTAATTTGTGTGTGGCAGTGTTTGTTCTATTTTCATGCACAATTTTTTATATATACACCGTTGGTACAGTTAGTGCAGTCAAAGCAATGGTTAGCCTAGTGCTGAGGAAAGGAAATCTTAACTGCTTTCTATATACTTCTAGCAGATAATTCCATTGAAGTTATACCTCTACCGATGAAATAATTTTTAAGACTGAGATGGTATAAGAAATGGATTTTGAGGACATAACGGTGGGAATTAAACGGCAGTGAGAAAACAGAGCAGCTTCTTTTGCAGGGAGGGGACAGAGAGAATGTTTGGGTTTTAAGTTCTCATCTCCTTATTTCCCTTCATGAAAGTCAAAAGACCCTTAGTCCTGAGGACCTGCAATTAGATACCACAAGTATTAATAGAAAAGAGCTTTCTCATGTGAATAGGAATTTTGATATGAATTCAGTTAACTATTCCCTCTGCGCTGCCGGGGCACTGGAGTTGACTGTGGACATTCTGGACTTGAAGAGATTTTGTTTTGGTTCTTCTTCCTGAATTGAAAATGTTATTTAAGTAGCATTGCCCACAGCTGACATAAGACAATTTTCACAGGTGCTGGATTTAGCTGTGCAAAATAATTAGTCTGTAAGACTTGATTAAATATACCACAGCTGTGGACAGGCTTGTTACATTTGGGCTAATGCCAAATTTGTACATATGGACGTGCTGTGGTTCAATCCTGCCATTTTTCCCCCTCTAAAATTTCTAATATTAGCAACCCAGTCCTTGCTCAAACACTTTAATAAATCAAGCTTCTGCATGGATGATTTTTGCTTGGACTCGAGACTCTAATGCTGTTACACTTGATTTGAGCAGGAAGAGGCAAACTGGCATCAGTTTTTGGCATGTTACATGTCCTCCCCTTTACTACCAGGACAGAAGAAAGTGAGAGAGGCAGGAATGAGAGGACTTGGGAAGTACGTCATCAGAGTCCACTCCCACAAAATCATATATTGTCACCAAATGTTTTGGATGTGCAGCATGTTCAATTTTAACCAGCCCTTGGGGAGGGCTTCACGAAAGGCTGCAGGATTCACTTTCTCCTAATGTCTTGGTCCATGGTGTAGCCTAAAAGACACATCTGTGGTATTAGTCACTCTGCGGAGGTGTTATTAATGACTCTGCTGCCAGTGAAGTCAGAGGCAAGGTGGAATAAGTGGGTGAGATGTGGAAGCAGGCCAGACTGCAATAGGAGCAGCGTGAGTGGCAACCTCTGCTTCTTCACAGGGGGCTTTCTTTTGGATGTTTTTCTATTTGTTCTGTCCAAAGATGTGCCCAACTCTCTGCCTTTGCCTCTGTGGCTGGAGCCTGAAATACCCAGCAGAACTGTTTAAATGATCAGTCAGGATGCTTTCAGTTTGTAACTCGCTTTCCGTTTTGATAACCACAAGATTCTCCTTTGAACTTACGTTTTTCTTTGTCCCAACCTTTTTTCCAGGCTTGCATGTAAACAGATGTATTATTTTAGCTTAGATTTATGCCTCTGTGGTGATTCTACTTCTTACTTGGCACAGTCATCCTTCTATTCCCTCCCAGTTCCCACGTGCAGTCCCGGTGCTCCTTGGGGACACTTTCATACAAGGCAACTGATGCATTGTTGGTGGATTAAAAGTGGTGTGGGTGTGCTGGCTGAAAGTTTCTGTCAGAAGAGGTATCAATAGGGTGACAGGACAGCTTTGTTGTGGGCAGACAGCAAAGAGAAACCTGGCCTCCCTTTTCTGTGTCCTTTATGGAGTGCTAACAGGTGCCATGGAAGAAAGCTTGGCTCTGCTCCTGTCATCTTGTGCTGAGGCTAATTTGAGGTAATTAGTATCCAAACACTGGTAATTTCATTTTTTTTTTCCGCTGATAGTCTCTGCAGAGAGGCAGAGCAAGATACTTTGAAACCTACATCACGTTTCAGTCACCAAATCAGCAGGTCTCGGAAATAAAGTGAAAGGCTTTGTTTGAGCTCAGCAGTTTAAAAAATAGGAATTACTATTCTTTGCTGCACTTTTTTGTTTGTACAGCATGCAATAGGAATTGTTCGCTTGCAGCCTCTGAAGAGAAAGCTCTTCCGTGACTGAAAGCGTGTTGGCCATAAAGCAATAATTTTGTGCTGTCTCTCTGAAATTGCATTCATTTAACCCTGGGGCTCCAACGGCAGGGCCAGATTTTCCCGTATTCTCCCAGGTTAGCTTGGTAGCGCTCTGCTCCTCTCACTCCCAGCTCAAGGGGTTTGGCAAAGTTGTGCTTATTTTCTGCTTCATGAGCAGTGAGGAAGATGCTAGTAGGGAAGGCTCCTTGCTTCTCTTTCTAATGGCCGGGGTTGCAGTGATGTCCCTGCGCACACACGGTGTTTTGCCTGGTATCACCTGATCCAAGCAGGCGGCAGGGAAGAACACAAATGGTATGAGGTGGAAGGGAGAATGTAGCTGTGGCAGGGATGGAGCCCAGGACTCCTGGCGGCCAGTAAAATGCCTGAAAGCTAATTCCTGCTTGATCCAAAAACTCCTTATGCAGAGATCTGGCATCCTCCCCAGGGACTGGGAGGGGACAGCTGATTTCTGTGGATGCCATTATCAACTGACTTGAAATAAGCAATATAGTACACTGGCATTCACAGCTCTGGGGAGTTTCTCCACTTTAATTTGGCTGAGCTGCAGTGTCACCGATACTTATTTTTACTGAATTTTGGCTTATTGGCTGGTTAAGGATGTTGAAGTGCATTGAAATGTACAAAACAAAAAAGGCTTGGCTGGAGCAGTGTACGCTGGTTTGAAGTTAATTACTATATGAAGTGTAGTCACAATGCTGGAGATTGATTTTGGATTGCATCCGTGAGACTATTAAAAAAAAAAAAAAAGCCACGCATCACAAACA
>NW_009722130.1:0-12450 GCF_000703405.1 Apaloderma vittatum | reverse complement strand
TTATTTATTTATTTATTTATTTATTTACTGCTTGATTACAGAAATGCAGAAATGTTGTTTTCTAAATAGTTTTTCTGTAATTCTGTACTACGTGGTCACTTATTCAGACAAATCGCTACCCACCCCTTTCCCCTTGTACAACCCCACTAAGTAGTTCTGTACTCTGCTGACCTCTGAGCTGGAAGCTGGCTGGGCTCTGTGATTTGCTTTTGGCTCAATGCAAAAACAACTCCCTGCAGAGAGAGAGATGGGTGAGAGAGGCTCCATCAGAGTATTTCTGCCCACCTCCTGTATACTGCTCATTCCTATTCCAATGCACCACACAATCTTGTTTTTTCTAGCTGGAGTGATTTATATATGCAGCCCGAGGGAGGCTGGAACGTTCCAGCGAGAGATGGATAAAGTGAGGCACAGGGGAGGGGAAAGGTCTTACCCAAAGTAGCACATAGGAAGAGCCAAGACGACGTTATCTTTGTGACCTCTTTTAATTTTTCTAAAAACATATTTGTGATTTCTAGAGGCCCTGGCGAGGCTTGGTGTGCGATGGGTTTGCAGGAAGGAATTCCCCTGGTTTGCAATCCGCTCTAAAACAGTTTGTGGTGGGTGGAGGCAATGCAGGATGCAGAACTGCAGGGTAGGAGGGCCAGAGGCCACCAGAAATGAGCAGCCTGTGAAACCAGGAAACTCGTGTTGTGGCTGAAGGGCCACCTAACACAGTCCTGGCCAGTAAGCGAGCGGGGAAGTATATCAGAAACGTGAACGCGCTTCCCTTTTTACCCTACTGCTCCCTGGAGAATGATAATTCCAGAGGTTTCTGAGTCCAGGCTGAGATGTGCCCTTTATCCATGGGTGTAATTATCTGTTGTCTGCCCATTAATTTCTGTTTTACCAGCTTATCTTTGGGCTACCACAAAAAGTAATAGTACTGTCGACCGCATTCTGACTGCAATTTAATTATGCATCAGGTTGCTTGCTTTAAACATGCTGCCTACTGATTGCATTGTGACACTTGATTCTTAAGCAATAAAACGTAAAAGTATAGTTATTCCCAGTGTAATTATTCATCTTCTGTATGTCATTTGTGGCTTCAGAGCCCAAGGCTTTGCTAAAACTTCAGTCTTTGTCTGCATGTGGGGTGTTAAATTCTTACCTGTAATTGTCCTTCTCTCAGAAATACATAAAAAGAATAGTTTGCAATGTGATACTCCCTAGTGCTCTCACCTTTTATTTCCTTTTAATTTTGCACATTCAGAAGATCTTGGTGATGTGCCAAGGCCTGTGAGTAAATATTAACGTTACGTTGCGAATGGTGATTATCGAACTCACTATGTGGCTTGTGTATGTTCAGTCTCTGAACATACTGAATGGTGTGAGGTATTCTTTTTGGGTTGAAAGACTACCTGTGATCCTTGGAAATAATACCTTTTCAGAAATTGTGTGCCTGCTTTTGCCAAGATTCTGGGTTTGGATTGACGTTTTTTTTAGATTACAAGAGGATGAAAGTGTTTCTTACCTAGTGTCTTTGTTGCTGTAGGTGTATTGTTTATTTTTCATAGAAATTGGAATAATTGTGATCATCTACTATCCATAATTAATTTAAGGAATGTGCTTTATTTTATTCTGTGTACATGTGCTGAAAGTTCAATGTGGGGAAAAAAACCCCAACCTTCACCTTTAAATTTGTGCAGGGTATATTAAACATAGGAGTGAGTGCGGAAGTTCATCCCAGCCTCTCATGTCTCTCCATTTTCCCCAAACTGTTTCATCTCACACAGTATATGTTACGAAAATCAAGTATTCAATTTTTTTTTCAGTGTTTTTTTCAAGGTTATCTGATCCTACTGAAAAGATTATTTCCCTAGTCAAGCTCCTGATCAGTTCTGTTTCCTTGATAGTGCTACCTTCTTCTATCTAAAATGCTTCTTTCATCTTGTGTTTTCCACTGCAGCCCGTGCTGCCGGTCACCTGTGATTCATGATCTAGATGTCAGTGGCTGTCACAGCGTTTGCATTCACTTCATATAAAAATTCCGACGGGCACCTTTTTGGTTTTTCTTGCCTTTCGTGTTAGAGAAGCGTGTTGTCAAGATCCTCTGCACTTTCATTGTCTTCCTTTAAATGCCACTCTTAAAACTCTCCTTGAGGTCACAATAAACAAAATACTTGTGAAAGGTCAACCCAAAATACGCTCAGTCTGCTGCCCCTTATGTCAGCCAGGCTTGGCACGGCTCTTGCTCCTTTTTTGTCCTTCCCGCCCTGTGTACGTGTATCTATCGGCTATTGTTTGCCTTTTCTTTTATTAGCACCTCCGAGATGGGCACCGGGCTTCATCCTGGAGCGCTACGGTACCTGTTCTCCCAGTGGTTTATTGGCATCCCAGGCCACTACAGTAATGTAAATAACTGCAGGCCTTGGTGATTTTTCTGCATTTCTGATTCCACTATTCTATCCCCCCGCGCTGCTGTACCTTGCCTCTTGGGCAACTTGTTAGGAGGAAGAAATTATTAGTTTTTAAACATTGGAAATATCAAAGGGAGGAATAATGGGGGAAACCACACTCCTCAGAAAAATTCTGATGACTTTGTGCTTTCAAAATAGCAAATGCAAGTGGAAAATTTAATGAACTTCTGGGAAGAACACTTAACTCTAGCCATGGAATGTAAATCACTGTTTTGCAAACAGTATCTAATAACAAAGATTATGTCCATAGAAGCCTTTATAGGATAATACATCGTTAATCATGGATTTCTCCTTAAACACAGGAAAAACCTTCTATCAAGTATTATTTATTACACTGAAATCACGTTATATCAAGTGTTGATCAACGTGACACTCTGGCATCACTAACACTGTGAGTAGGTCACTGTTAAAATAATTCCTGCACGTGGTAGGCAGGCTTGATTTATGAAATAGCATGCAGTTGTTTTTCAGGAATGCAATAGGCAGGATGCTGCTTGCGGATAATATTAGTCTCGTCAGAAGCTTATATTGGTAATCATAGTGTATCAATGACATTTATGAGTATCAAAGTTTTTGCCTCGTTACTAGAATTACAGTGCTTTGACTGCGGTTACATTGTTCAGGTATCTTTGTTACTTTTAAAAGCGATTAAATACATATTTCACAAGGTTGTTTGGCCCAAGGCTTTGAGAGGCTGGTATAACTTCATGCGAAGGGGTGAAATATGCGTTAAATACATTTAAAGGAAACACCAGATTGTCTACGGAAGATATCCATTTAGCCTTTGTAATCATCCTGCAAACTCGCTTACCCAGCTTGTCTGGCTGTGGTTGTCACTTGACTCCCAGAATGTAAGCGGTTTGGGGCAGGGACAGTCTCTCCACTATCTATTTATAAATGTTGTTCGTGCAATCTGGGTTGGGCGTGTTGGTGCTGGGACAAGAAATCTAATGAACACATTTGGTTGTTGTACATCTCTGTGTCCGTATTTCACCCGTCTGTTGGCATCATTACTTTTTTCTTCCTTGTTCTTTCCAGTAGCTCGTCAAACTGTTGACCTTATCTCCAGAGTATAAAAGCGTGGTGGTAAGTGTAGTATGGTAAATTGAATCCAGAAAGAAAGAAAATACAAAGATAACTGAAGATGGAAAAAGTTAATTCCTTAAAAAACAAAAAAAAAGCAAAGCAGAGCTAGGAAACAAATCTGAGTGTGTGACTGCCTGGGTTGGCTGTTGAGGGCTACGTTTTTGTGACAGCGCTTCTGGAATCTCCTTTGGTGGCTTGTTCTGCAGTTTCACACCCGTTCATGACCGTGTTGTGAAACTTGTGGCCTCCTTTCTGTGCTGTGAGGTGGGTGGTTTTCTCCCTCTATTTCACTTTTGTTCTGCCTTGGTGTTTGACACAGGTAGCGCAGTCTCTAATTAAACAAAGTCCCCTATCCCGGTGACTGCTGCTAGCTGGGCGAGTCCTTCAGGGAATCTTGGGAAATTAAGTTGTTCTCGGCGTGGTCAGGTTCCCACTTGCCAAAGTTAGTCTGACATTTTGTGAAAAAAAAAGTGGGTGAAGACCTGAGGGGCAACGTGTCCTGACACACTTTTTCAGTATGAAGATAGTTCCTGCACAAAACTGTCTTGGGATAAAAAAATGAGGAGGATTGACTGTCCTTCAGTTTACTGAGGGGTTTAATGTGATAATAAGTCAGCTTTTAATTACACATCCTTTTCTGCCAAAAATGATTGTTTAAACTTCTTTTTGTTGTTTTATTAGGCCTTTTTCTGTGAGACTGAAAACAGGAAGGCATTCTTTTAGGCTGTTTCTAGATGCAAAACTGTAGATGTTCTTTCAGCAAGAGTGTAGGTACTGTAACACTGAAACGGGACAATTCAATAAAAATAGGAGAAAAAACATCAGAGATAACGAACTGAACGCAAAAGGAATTCCATCCTTGGTTCTCACTGTTGCATTTTTCAGACTTCAAAAAGCAAATGGTTGAGCGAGACTGACAAGGTTGAGAGAGCAGCTATCTCAAAGCACGTATGTTCAAGAGAAGACAACAGATTTAAACCCACGCCGCAGTAGCGCCAGTGTGGCGTTTCACTTCGCAGAGTGCTCTCTTCTGCCAGCTGGACACTCTCAATTGATGGAAAGAATGTTGCACAGAAAATATTTTTTTTTCAGATTAACTGGCATTAGGAAATACACTTCCATTATTTACTGACCTTATTTTAGGAGGCAAATGTGGAATGTTTTAGAATCTTAATTAATTTTTTTTCAGAAAAATTTATTCATGTCCGTTATGAAGATGGTAGTTTGTTTTTTACTTTGAAAGCAGTTTGTACATACGCCTTTTAGTAATGCTGTGTAACATAATGCATTATCGATCTAAACTGAGGTGTCGTAAAAAGAGAAGGTTTTTTTTTTTCTTCCGATTATTAAAAGAAAATGACTTATTGCTACTGCTGTCATGTGGCATTTTATTTATGGGCTAATACTTCACTGTGCTGTATATGAAATCCGAAGGAACGGTGCCAGTCCCAGGATGATTACGATGTTACTGTAAGTGCCAGGCAGAGGGACAGAGACAGAGGGAGGGTGTGTAAAACCAGCAGGATCCCAGTTTTCAGTGTTAAAGATAGCAGCTTTAGTGTTTATAATGTTGGGGTTTTTAGACTGGATTTCGGAGATTCTGGGCTTCATCTTGGTTCGAAAGGCTGCTTGTTACTCCAGAATGTCACGGCTTCCCTACTTGCCCACCAGCTGAGGGCATCGCTGTTGAAGTGGAGAAGCGTTGACAAAACTTTGGTTTCCAAAGAGGTGTACTTGTTTTTTAAGTGAGTTTGTTCGTGGGAGCATTTACCTTGCGACAGAATATTTTCAAAACTCTTTAGAACTGTAGCAGACGTCAGAAGTAAGGAAAGGCAAACTGTGTGCTTGCTTGTTTTCTACTTGTGTGCTGGCACGTTTCACCCATTCGTAGCACGAATGGACAAATACGTAGATTCATCATTTTACACCTCTTGGATTTTCCCCCTTTGCCCTTTATTCTTATCTCTTATGTCTGCATTTGAAAATGCTGATGCAAATCGTGGTGGATTCTTTCCAGAAAGAAGAGTTTTCACAAGTAGTTCTTGCATTTCTTGCCATGGCTGTTTTGCAATTGGGTGACTTTTTCTGATTTGTGCTATCAATTTCTTGGAAGAACTTTTAGCTTCTTTTAGATTGCTGTGGGGAAAAGGAATGTTTGTAGGAGATGAAATATTTCTCTTTACTCTTTTCATTATTGCTTTTGTTAAGTTTCATAACATTCACTATGAACAGGAATAGAGTCTTTCTATATAAGTAAATATCATATATTGATATCAGGATTTTAGGGGTGTGCCTGCAGAAGCTTTTAGATCTCCCTTTCTTCCTCTTTCCATGGTGTTCTGAGAAGGCATCTCCCTGGCTTCATTCTAATATCTGCATTTTCTGTGCATGACCAGCGATCCTTGGAATACTCAATGCCCCGTATCCCAGTGGCACCTCACGTAGGAGCTGCTGCACCAGAATCCGCTTCTTGTTCCCTCTCGCTGTGACCAGGCTCAGCTTGCCCTGGCCCAGCTGCAGAGTTCTGTTTTCACTCTGGATCCGTCAAACAGCTTTCCTACAGCTGCATAGGTAGTAATTGTGGGTGGATAAATACAGCTGACCAGTTATCAAAGCTAGAACTTCCTTTCTACATGCATTTAATCAGTTCCTCGTGTGCTGCATCCTGCCTTTTCTTTTAGTTTTGGTTGTTACGTGAAAGTCGTAACAGAAAATCCGGTCTGTCATCCATGGAAAATCTTCCTTCGATTTCTACCCATGCAGAATCCTCTAAGGAAATGTTTTGGGATGTGGCAAGGAGCTGCTTTTTTTTCTCTCTGTGGACTAAATGAGAAGTTGCAAACCAGGGCTGCTTCTGTGCCTGAGTCAACAGGGAATGATCCAGATGCTTCTAAACACTTGATCCTTTTCTTTGTGTAACAAGACAAATGAAGATCTTCTGTCCGTTAGCTAGCAGGGAAAATGACACCTTTGTGCTGTTAGGAAATGCAGGTTATTTCCTAATGATAAGTGGATTATATCTGTGGCAAGTTCTTTACCCTGAGGGTGATGAGGCACTGGCACAGATTGCCAAAGGAGGCTGTGGATGCTCCATCCCTGGAAGTGTTCAAGGCTGGACGGAGCCTTGAGCAACCTGATCTAGTGGGAGGAGTCCCTGCCATGGCAGGAGGGGTGGAACCAGATGATCTTTGAGGTCCCTTCCAACCCAAACCATTCCATGATTCATTCATTCAATGGTCAGCTGGGGTGAGAGCGAGTCTGTAGTTTCAAAGGCGCCGTGTCCCCTGGAGGACCTAAGCTGGTCAAATAGTGATTTTGGTTCAGCTGGTCTTATAGGTATGTATTTAACATGAAGTATGAGATTTTTTGTTTGTTTGTTTTAGGAACAAATTAAAAGATAGGGGTGTCTTGCTGAAATACACTCTTATAGCCTTTGAAATCTGAGGCACATCTTTGCGTGGTGCATAAGGTAAAAAAGGTTGTTTGAATTGGGCAGAACTCTTGCCTCCTGTAGCATGTTGCATCCTTCCTTAGTCTCTAAACTTAGTGGAAAAGGGTCATTTGATTTTAAACACAAAGTACGAACCACTAACACTGCAGACGGAATAATGGCCCACAAAATTGGGAGCAGTTGTAAACATGCAAATATAAAAACCACATTTATGTAATATTTTTCATTTTTAAAGTCTTTAAACTTTATGTTCCAGAAAGACTAATTCCTTTGACTGTAGCCATCTCTAAAACAAGGGTCAGAAGATGTAAACATCCCCAAGTTTCTTGCCAAAAAAGTTAAATTTTAGGGGCATTAGCAAAGGAATATGAAGTGAAAGAAACAGTGGACCCACCTACAGGACAGTGAATCCTTTTAGCTCAGACTACTTTGCTGTTGATTATTTAAATTTTTTTAAACTAGTTACAAATAGAGCAATTCATTACTCTTTTGAATTTTCTTTGCAGATGTAGGCAAAAGAGATCCTTTAGTAAGCAGCAGTGCAACTTGGAAACTTGGAAAATAAATTCCTAAACTAGTTTAAGTCAAACCAATGTAAAGCTGTGTAGGTGTAAAGAAGGGCTTGCTCTCAGGTGTGGGATGTGGGTGGTGCTGGAGCTGTGCACAACGGTTTTTCAGCGCTGGCTCAACTCTGCTGTCATTGCACTGACTTTCCGTGGGTACAGGATCCCCATCTGTGTATGGAGTGCTCCCTACCTGTATTCCCTGCCCCAAAATTCATCTAAGACTTCCCCAGAGATATCTCTAACTCTGCTACCACTACCTGCTTCCTACCTTTTCTGCAGTGGTGACAATTATTGTTGCAGAGTTGTTTTCTGTTTCTTAAAAATGACAGTTGTGTGAACTGCCAGGGTGTTCAACTGCAAGAAGTTGCAGTTCAGAGCTTTGGTTCATTGCCCGATTCTGCCAACGTACAAAAGCTGATCGAAGGATTCATATACGCGCATGTTCTTCCTGTTAGTGAAATAATTCTTACAGCTGACCCATCACGGGAAACCTGACAGGTATGTCCTTCATTCGACCCTGCTTCTTGTATTGCTGTGAAGTCTTGTTCCTAATTCCTGGAGGAAAGGGGCAGCCCCGAGGCAGAAAGTCATCAGAGGAGAAAACAGTGTGAAGTGGTAACTCGGACTCCACGTACGTAACTTGTTTCAGCATTGTCTGCAATGATTTTAGTGACGTGAGAGTTCCTACTGAAGCTGTTGCCATCCTGGAGTTACTGTAAGGACTAGTTTTCACACATGTGGGCTCTGTCTCAGCATCAAGCTACTGAGCAGTGCTGGCAGCTGTGAGCAGGTGGATATACTACCTGTGAGGGATGAAGTAGCTCCTGCTAAGGTGAATATTGTTCTTTACCTGAAATCATACAAGTAAGAAATGATCATCTTTAATTTACATTTATTTATGTAATCTTTAATAAACTGAACAGAGCATTCACCTTGGCTTTGGTCCAAAAGCAGTTAAAATCTTTGGTAATCTTTCCACCGATCTTGAACTCCAGCTTAAACTCTGGCTCCAAGGATAGAGTGAAACTTTTAAATTCTTTTTTTTTTTTAAAATTACAGTGCCAAAGAAAAGGGGAGATTTCTGGTTTCCTGAGTGAAATTTACTTTATTGGGATGTGCCATGGAATATATCATGAAGTGGTGAATGAGTGAGCCAGCTCCAACTCATTACTGAGAAACCTCCTTCTGGCAGTCTGCAATGCAGCTCTCAAAAGTGGATTCCCATGAGAAGGGTCATTCATTTGCTTCTGCTAGGGGGTGGTAGGAAGTCAAAATTCCAAAGAAATGTGCATGCTAACTTTTTTTTATATATGCATATACAAAGAGGAGCAGGCACATGCTCTTTTTCGTTTGGATTTAACAGTACAATTTGTGGAAACTGACTCCAGCAGAGGAACTAGATGAATAAAGAACCAAAATCTTCTTATGATGTTTTAGCATTTTAACTTACATGCTAATTATAGCAGTTAAAATACTGTTTCACCAGCACCCCCTTGTTGAAATTTGAAGATCGTGGTGATCAGATACGCTTATCTTACTCTGGCTGCTTCTGTATTTGGTAGCAAAATTTAGAAAAGCTAGAGGAAGAGCAGCAAAACTTAGATAGTCAAAAGCACAGTGGAGATTCTGCAAAGGGTATAGAGAGGAGGTGAGATACTTTTGTAGATTTGCTAATATATTTGGGAAGGACACCAGACAATTTTTTGGTCTGAGTCCTTCAGGGTTGTGCATCTGAGGAAGGACTTGTCTCCAAAAGATTGTATTTTTTTCCTTCTAACTGTACTAATTCATCTAATAACAGATGCCATTCTTTCCTATTAACCTTTCATTTTCCAATACCCTCATCTGCAGCAAAGCTGTTACTGTTCAATACCACATTTATTTTGAGACATTTATGGATGTTGTACAGTAACACACCTGACGTAACCGAAGCCAGCAGAGCACACGAGCTCAGGCGTGCTTGCTGAGATCTGAGACTTCACATGAATGAGTCTGAGAGCTGTGGGCGTTGGTTTGAGGGGGAATCAGCCTATCTGCAACCTGGCCTGCTGGGAGGGAGCTCTGTGTATGTGTGTGGGGAATGCTCAGGTTCAGTCATTCTTTTTCCTGCAGACCTTAACTGCTGCCGCATGTAACTGGCATTTGATAGCACCAAGATACCATTTCTTCTGAGTGCACAGTTAACTTCAGAGCAGAGTGAAGTTTCTTAACAAGTGAAGTTTCCTAACGAGGCACATTTTTTCAGTGATAGAATAGGAAATATCATTGCAGTGGTCTAAATAAGAATTTGTTATATTTTATTTTTTTTTGCTTTGTCATCTAGACACTTTTTAATGGGATATGAGGTTTGTCACCTGTATTTTTTTAGTATTCCCAAAACTTCTTTGCCTCCCTTCCCCCTTTTCTTTATAAGTATATTCAATGGGTTTGAAAGACAAGGTCAGCCTCAACAATTATTTTGCTATTGCAAAAAGAAATACCTAAGAATTCAAGGGCAAACATGTAGACATGTAGAAAAAACCCTACATTAAAAGAAGTACTTACCTACACGTCTCCCCACTGCGTGCTTAGAAATAACGTCTGATGAATAGCAAAGATAAAATAAGCCCCAGGGATGGCACAGCTTCAAGGGAAATGCAAAAAACTAATGAAGGTTTCTAAAACCTCTTAGTTATCTCTCTCTACCTGAAACTGATTCTCCTCTCTACTACTTGAAGACGGAGTAACTCGAGTGAAGGCCTTTGAGTTACGTTGGGTATAGCTGGTGTAAATTACAGCAGCATGAGACCCACGGTGATTTATCCTGCGATGGCAGAGACTAATCTTATCTGAAGATTCCTAGTTCTACAGAGGATGAAACGTTCATTTTCCTGTCATCACTCAAGATCACTCAAGGCAATAGATAGTTTTATCTAATTTTATGATCTGTCTGAACAGAGCAGTTTTGAGGCTATAAACATTATTTAAGGATGTGCTTTCGTGTATTTCCGAAGCCATCATCAAGGTCTTTCCCTCGAGCATCTTTTCTATCGGCCTGCTTTTGATCTTGTTTTATGACTGATGGCTTTGGTAGAAACTTTTAGTGACTTTTTATTTCAAGATCAATAAAACTGAAATACTAAAAGGAAAATGCAGGTTTACAAACCCTGCTACTTCCAGCCCACCCATTCTTCCCAGCGCACGCCCAGCAGCACGTCTCTTGGGACTGCTGTCATGTCAAGTGCCACCGGAACACGTCCTGCATTTGGTGGTGCAGCACAAGGTCCCTACTTAAGCAGGTGTCAAAATGGAGCTCTTCTGGCCTTAGCACGTTGCTTAAAATCTGTGTAGAGAGATTACAGGCTTGGCAGGATGGAAATGTAGTCAAATATGAACGTACCCATCTGCATTGCTTAAAAACCAACAAATAATGACAGAAAAGACATGTCATCATCCGGTACCTCAAAATTCTGAAGACCTGGGATACACTTGCAGTGGATGAGGCTGCTAGATAAGCAACGGATGAGGGAGACGGTTCCCTCTGTTAGTGTATCCAAGCACTTTGAAGTGCTGGGGAACCACCACACATCTGCATTCAAGCCAGGGAAGAGACTGCAAGCGGAATAACTTGTCTTTTAATGTCCTTTCTTGAAAGAAAGGCATGGATGTGATGTGCCTGTATTGTTCCTACTTAATAAGCTAGGGAACTCGAGACAAAATGGGGCTTATAGGTGGAAAAGGACTCTCAAGGATTATAGTTGTCAATCATATTGTTGCTTGGTGCCTGTTTGGTCCCCATGTGTTGCCTGATCTAGTCGAGAGGTGGTGTCTCTGGCGACAGGGAGGCTGGGTTAAAATGATCTCTAAGGTCCCTTCCAGCTTAGGCCATTCTATAATTCTATGATTCTATTCTGCGTGTCCAGTGACTTTCCTATGGTTTTACTCTGCTACTGGTGGAGTGCAAGGTACCACTCAAGAACCCCCTTTAGGAAAAGGGACGCTCTGGCTTTAGGATGCTTTCAAGAAACATTGGCTTAATTGCTGCTTTGCCTCGGATAAAATAAATCAAGTTATTTGTGCGAAATTTTGCAGACGGTGTCACCAACACCGTTTAAATCAAGTTATTTGTGCGAAATTTTGCAGATGATATCACCAACACAGTCGAGTAGTTTCCTTCTTGCCTAGACCAAAGGCCACTACCTAATATCCAGACAGGGTGACTTCCTGGCGATAATACCCCTCCTCTTGGGGGAGATGCTGTCTGCACTGACACCACGCTGGGCAGGGTCTCAGAAGCCTTGAAGCTCTGCCAGGGCGTTAAAGCAACCTTCCTTCCTGAGACAGCCGCACAGTTGTAACTACCGGCTGTTGACTCCTAATTGCAAGGTATCCTTTTCTTCTTTAGAGAATATCCCCATGTTTGATTTGGTTTTGTTTTTTTGATCCTAACACCGTAAATGGTGGTGTTTTATTTTTTATGCTGTCCAGTCCCATTGTAATACGACGAGTGGAAGGGGTGCTTGGTTGACCATCCCCTCTCTGCGGAGGGCAGCGTCTCTCCTTCACAACATGCTCTGGACTCCCAGCCGTGTTTTGTTTTCTGTGTCCTGAGAGCATTTCCACTTTGCTCTCTGGATTTCCGAGTGGCGGTTCACGGCTGTCGTCACAGATTTGGGCTTTCTGGGATGGGTTGAACCTCTGCATGGGTGCAAGATGCTCCGCCAAGTCTGCAGCAGGCAGGTCAGCATGAGATGCTTGGGCTTTTCCAGCTTAAGACGGCTGTGCTGTATGTACAGCATGTCCAAAGAATAATCTTAACCCTGAGCATGTTCTTGTTCTGTCAGCCAGGTTTCTGGATGCGCAGGGACAACAGCTGAGGGAGAACCTCATGAAGTTCAATAAGGACAAG
>NW_009722129.1:32471-39809 GCF_000703405.1 Apaloderma vittatum | reverse complement strand
CACCATCACCCTCATCAGCCTGGCGGGCTTGCTCATGCTCTTCACCGTGTTCGGAAACGTCCTCGTCATCATCGCCGTCTTCACCAGCCGGGCGCTCAAGGCCCCCCAGAACCTCTTTTTGGTCTCCTTAGCCTCGGCCGACATCCTAGTAGCCACCCTGGTCATCCCCTTCTCCCTGGCAAACGAGATGATGGGATACTGGTACTTTGGCAAAGTGTGGTGTGAGATCTACCTGGCCTTGGATGTGCTGTTCTGCACCTCCTCCATCGTGCACTTGTGTGCCATCAGCCTGGACCGTTACTGGTCCATCACGCAAGCCATCGAGTACAACCTTAAGCGCACCCCGCGCCGCATCAAGTGCATCATCTTCATCGTCTGGGTCATCTCGGCCGTCATCTCCTTCCCGCCACTCATCTCCATTGAGAAGAAGAGCGGGCAGCAGGCTGACCAGGGGGTGGCAGGGTGCAAGATCAATGATGAGAAGTGGTACATCATCTCTTCTAGCATTGGCTCCTTCTTTGCCCCCTGCCTCATCATGATCCTGGTCTATATGCGCATCTACCAGATAGCCAAGAGACGAACCAGGGTACCACTGAACAAGCGGGCAGAGCGCCCCGAGAAGAAGCAGAACGGCTTTGAGGACCTGCCAGCCACGGCTCAGCTCAATGGGGAGAAGGCGGCAGGAGGTGGCAGCAGGCAGGAGGGAGAGGTCAACGGCATAGACATGGAGGAGACCTCTTCCTCTGAGCACCAGGAGAACAACCAGTGTAAGAAGTCGGAGAGACCATCGAGAGGAAAGACCAAGACTAAGCTGAGCCAGATTAAGCCTGGGGACAGTTTGCCCAGGAAGGCAGAGGAGGAGAGGAACACCAAAGGGTCCCGGTGGAGAGGCAGGCAGAACAGGGAGAAGCGGTTCACCTTTGTGCTGGCAGTGGTGATTGGGGTCTTTGTCATCTGCTGGTTCCCCTTCTTCTTCACCTACACACTGACGGCTGTCTGCAAGAGCTGCTCCGTGCCTGAAACTCTCTTCAAGTTCTTCTTCTGGTTCGGTTACTGCAATAGCTCCTTGAACCCCGTCATCTATACCATTTTCAACCACGACTTCAGACGGGCCTTCAAAAGGATCCTCTGCAGGATAGAGAGGAAAAGGATTGTTTGAAGGACCCTTTGCTGTGGGCAGGACTAATACAAGACTTTGCGGGAGAGTGAGGCACGGCTGGCTGTGCTTGCATGGGATGGTTTCCTTCAGCTCGCAAGCAGGAAGCCTTTAGAAACCTGAGATGAGCCTGTGGGAACGCCGGGCAGCGGGAGTGAGGAGCAGCAGGCAAGTGGAAGTCAAAGCTGTGGCATTCGGCTTCCCGGGGTGGATGGCCTTTGACTTGCTTGGTTTATTTTGTTAGGTTGTTTTTTTTTTTCCCCCCTGTTGTCAGAATCTCTCAGTGGATATTTTTGGGACTGCTCAGTTTGACTCTTTAAAGACAAGCAGTGTGCAGATCCGTGAGATGAACAACAAAGAGGGAGTATGCCCCCCTTAAGGTGTTGGCTTTTTTATATTTTGTTGTATTTTTTTTCCCCCGTTGTGTATGTAATTAGTTTTAACCCCCTTGTAAAATACAGTATTGTATCCTTGAATTTGAATGTCTTAATTTTTGTAAGGCAAGCAGCTTTGAAACTGTGAATGCTTTAATTATCTTTGACACCTTAAAAGTCCTTCTCCTCCCTGCCCCCCCCAAAACTGCTGAACAACTAGAGCCATTCCCCCTACCTGATAGTATGATAATATCAACAGAATTTCTGATCTCCTGTTACCTTGATTTTTTTTTTTTTTTTTTTTTTTGTCTGTAAAGGCTAGGATCACAGACCTCACCAGACTGGCTATTTTTTGTTGTTGAAATTTTGCACATCGTATCTGATTCTGTTTAATTCCTGTGTTGCCTGTGAGATAATACAGGTGCGATGCTCACCGCCCTCTCGTTATTCACTAAGGCAGACCCTAACGGAGCGGTGGCTCTGCTGTGCGGGCAGGGATGTCCCGGGTGATGGGGTGACGGGCTGTTTCCCTTGCAATGGGAGTTTTGAGACCCAGCCAAGCTCCCCGAGGGTTGATCTCGGTTGATATTATACCACCCGGCAGCACCGAAATGGCTTTGATGCTAATTCGCTTCCCCCACCTCCAACTGTAAATAGACATCATTTCAAAGCCAAAGCAGGGCTCTGTATATCATGTTATCTCATTTGCATCGATTTGCGATAGTTTAGCTCCTGCAGGATTTCCTGCAGAGGAGGAAGGGGTTTGTGCTCACGGGCTGTTCCATCTTTCTGAATTAAGGGACAGGAGTTCAGTTTTTAATTTGCCAGTCTCATCTTTCCTAGGAAATATGAAAGCATCCCTCTTTCTGCCTTATACAGGGCAAAAGTTTGAAATGGGAAACTTAACTGACAGTTTCCCCAGTATTTTATAGTGTAATTAAGATTTTTTTTGGGGGGGGGGGGGTATAAATAAATAAATAAATGTGTAAATATTGTGAGATTGGAGCAGGAGAGAGAGTTAATACTGCTTTTACACTCCTTTCCTGAAATGTCTTTCAGCTCTTTCTGCTAAAAAAAAAAAAATAATGCAAAAATGGACAGAACAAATCTAACGTCCTTGTGCCATGAAGAAATTTCTGGAGAACGTTAAAAGGAAAAACTTTCAATTCGTCACAACTAATTGAGTCTGCGAGCCTTTTACTGTTATGAAAGCAGCTTTATAAAATACAAGTCATAGAAATTATTTGGAGAAAGCAAAGTTTGCGTAAGTTTTGTGTATAAGATGAATTCGCCTTCTCTGGAGTTGTATGGTGCCCAGGAAGAGACTTAAAAAAAATACCTTTTTACTTTTGGGACGTGTTTTGTTGATTTTACTCTCTCTTTTGACTTTGTAATTAACTCCAAGGGTGCCCAGATGCATCTCGGGACCTGGAGAGCAATGTTTACATTCACTTGCATTTTCAGAATTGAATCCTCAAGAGGTGAGGAAAGCAAATAAACTGTGCTTTAATGTAAAAAAAAAAACAAAACAAAAACCCACAACAAACAACCAAACAGCCACAAGCAGAAGTTGCCATAATGGATGATTATTTTTATTAAATAAAAGAGTGTTTACAGATCAAGTGTGAAAATCCTCTGGGTAATCTGTTAGCTGTTTTATTTTATTTTTTTTCCAGCTGTTCACCAATCCTCTGGCAGCTTTGGTCTTGATATATTTTAAAGAACACCTTGTTAAAAGCACTTGTGTTTTCTGAAAGGCATTGTTACCCCAGGTAGGGAACAATGGCTCGGTTCATTGTGCAGTGGCATGAGTCCTTGATAATTTCGCGTTGTTGTTTCCTCCCCTTCCTTCCCCCCCCCGCCCCGTTTCGTGCCACAGTAAGAGCATTCATGTGTTTCTTAAAGAAGAGAGCTTAGGGTTTCTTGGTGTGATTTACTCCCTGGAAATGCAGCCTGGCACTGCTGCTGGGGACGCCTGGCTGGTGCAGCATTTACAGCTACTGAGTTCACAAGGTTTTTAATAACTAGGTTGCAGATGGGATTAGAAAAGATCATGCAGGAGGCGATATTTCTTGATCTAGGCAGGAGTGTCTGTCTGAGTGGGGCTTTGTTTCCAGTCCCTGAGCGTCAGCTGCTCGCTTGCCCTTACGCCAGCGCTGCCGAGACCCTCTGTGCAGGAGGATGATGGAAAATCATTCTCCCACCACGTGAACCCCCCTGAGGACACCGAGGTCCACTCGCTGTCGATTCCAGCTGAGCTCCTTCTTTACTGCAAATGCCAGGTAGCTCCAAAAGTGGGGGGGACATGAGGTGCAGACCCTGTGGTTGCTTCGGTGTGTGCTTCATTTTGCCTAGGAGCACGTGTAATTGTGTGGGAGCTCTGGCTCCTGGTCTTCCCACTGGTTGAGTGCCTGGAATCACCCTGCTTCCCTGCTCGGCTTCTTGTTTGGTGAGAAAATAAGTGACCAGAGCCCAGTGCTGGAGCTGCAGGTCTCATGGCCCCACTCTGCCCCTGCTGCCAAGGTAGCGGCTGGAGGTGCTCAGAAAGCTGAGTGGTGGACCAGGGCAAGTAGCATCTCTGCTGGGTTGTAAGGCACCCAGTGATGGCCCAGAGATGAACCTTTTGGATGCCTCGTGGTGGCCTTTGCAGGCCAGGAGAGCATGATCTGGGCAGAGTGTCCTGCTGTGTGTCCTGTGGTCTCAGCTGGCCCTGTTGGCCTTGGAGGGTTTTACAAAGCAGACCTTGTGGGAGATGTAGGGGACAGTGCCTGGGGCAGGAGGTAATCCTGTAGCCTTTGGTTATGCTTGCCTCATCCCTCTGGCTGTCTGATGTCCTCGTGGCTGAACCTCTAGTACAGACATTAGAATATTTTGATGGATTTGATGCTGGGGGACTGGGGCTTTGGTGGGATTTCAGTTAGTGAAGCTTTGCACAGCTAAAATGTCTGATTGCTTCCAATTCTCCATAAAAGTGAAAGTCAGATGCCAAAACCTGAAATTATGCCTCCGGGGTTGTGTCGCTCTCAACACGTCATGTCCACAGAGTTCAGCCCAGTCAAATGAAATAGGCAAGGGGCTGTTTTGCGTGCAGGCAGTGTCTCCCTGTGTGGGCAGAGCTGCCCACCCAGCTTTGTGGCCGGTGTCTGAACTTCCACCATCCAGTTGCCTTTGACGGCTTCTGACTCAGGCTTTTGTTTCATTTACCCTGAGCTGTTGGTCATTTTGGTTTCAACTGTGTCCTGGACCCTAGACCTGCTGGGGTTGGGCATGTCCAAGCTGCAGTGATCTCTGGGCACCATGGGCTGTGTGTTGGGGTGAAACCACCATCACTTTTCCTTTTGTAGGTGGAGATCAGCCTGTCTGCCTCTGAGCTAGAGGTTGTGTTGCTGTGGGCTTTCCCAGGACATCTGTCATAATTATATCCAGCTCTGCTCTCCACTGTGCCTGCCCCATCTCACTGTGGGGCTGAGTTCCACCTCCCTTGCCAGATCCTGATGCCTGTCTCTTCCCTTTCTCCCTCCTCAATCTCGCCCGGCATGAGATAGCTGCCTCATTGCTCCCAGCTCATTCCCATGCAAATGACACATTAAGGGATGTAATGAACTTTGGTTGTTTTTTATAACCTTTTATTTCAAGGCTGAAAGGTTAATGGTGTGAGGGTGGGGAGGGGAGGAAGCCGTCTGAACTACAACAGTGGGCAGAGGTGCCACTGCCCTGGGAGGGGTTTCTCCACAGCTTTCCCTCATGGGGTGACCTTGCACCCCACCCCTTGTGTGGGATCCCTGAAGGACAGCCCAAAGGTGCCGGCTCAGGAACATGCGGGAGGGACCCAGGTGAGGTGGTCTGATGAGTGTCCTAAAATGTCCCCAGGGGCAAACTGCTCAAGCAGCAGGGTGGTACTTGCAGAGAGCGGTGACTGCCTGCCCTGGTCTTATCCCCAACCCCCTTGGCCTACTGATACATTTCTGTGGGGTTTTGGTCCCCTGTCTCTGGGCGACAGGGAGCTGATCCCACAGAGGAACCTCTCCAAGATGGTCCAGCGTGGGATGAGCTTGGCCTGAGAGATTCTGCTCTGTTTCCCAGGCCTAGGGGAGCCTCTGTGTGTTTCAGCCCACGTCCTTCAGCCACCTCATGCTGTACGTAGCTGCCGTGCCACCCAGCATCCCATTACTCAGGGGCTGCTGGACCTGGTACCCTGGGATTTCCATCTGGGTAGGGTCTCTGGTCCCGCTGCCTGTATCACTTTCATCCTCTGAAGCTCTTTGTTTTAATTTATTTCTTAACATTCTCTGTTTTTCCACCACTGGAAAAGTTCAAAGTCTGCTGAGATTGCTCCTTTATTACAGCCGGTGCCCTGGCAGAGTTACACTTGGAGCTGTCTCACCGTTTCTGCTATGAACTGTTTTTTATGGCTGGTTTATAGTAACATCTCTGTGAGTGGTTAAATATTTGTAGCTATAATTGCTGTGCCTTATGCCAAGCTCTAGAAATGGAGTGAAGAGAGAACAGGATTAGTGGGGAGCCCATCCTCTGCATTAGCTGCTGGTACTCAGCTTGCAACTGCCCCAGGACCAGATCCTGATGCCTGATGAAGAGAAAGGGTTGTAGTCTGAGCCCTGGGAAGTTCAGGTGAATCCCCAGCTGGGGGTCATGCTGCAGTAGTGCTGCACAACGCCACAGTGCACTCCCAAACGTCCCCAAGGCTGAGAGCAGGCTGAACATGCCTTCCTTAGATTGGACCATGGCTGGTCCTAGGAGGGAGGTTTGTTGCAGGCGGAGAAGGAGACCTGCTGTCCTGGGGCAGGGGATGTTGGGAGGTGTTAAATGGAGATGCTGATGCTTGAACTGGTCATTCAACATCCCTTCCTTCTCAAGGGACCTTCTTGTCCATTTGAGTGGTCCTCTAGGAGCGCTCATTTCCCAGAGAGGACCACCAGTGCGTGAGAACAACATCTCACAGCCAGGTCTCTAGGGCTGCAAGATGAGTCCCAGCACCCAAATCCAACAAAGTGGTGTGAGGACAAACCATAAATGGAAGCAGAACGACATCTCCTTCCCTTGATTGTATGTGTCTATCAGTAAAGGTGTAAACTTGCTGGTTTAAACTGGCTTAAAACTGCTTAAGCTGACTCTAGTTTAGTCTGCGAGTGTGATGGTCGACTCCATGTTGGCCAAGTTAGGCGAGAACGTCCATACTGGCTTGGATCTAAGCTCCTGCTCTCCCGCTGTGGCTCTGAGAGTGGCCTGTAGCAGATTTGAGGGAATAGGGAGGAGCAAAGACCCTTCCCAGGAGGCTCAGGGGTCATTAGGCGTTCAGGCATTTCCTGGGGCCAGTGGTGCCTTTTGTGCTAACTGAGAAATTCCACTAACATGTGTTTCCCTTCAACGATGCTCTGCATTTGGAGGTCTGGATGGCTTTCAAAAACGTGTTTGAGTCAAAAGCCAGCAACGGAGCGAGGTTCGTCAGGAGGTGAGATGAGCTTATGTAAACATCCCTGCTTCCCTGCGGGCAACGCTCGCAGCGTTTGGCCCGCACTGGTTTGGGCACAGCCTGGGGCACTGCATTTGCAGGAGCAAGCCTCGTAGTCTTCCCGAGCTGTGTGACCTGCTGTAGGGTTTGCTCCCAGAGATGAGAAACATTTGTTTTAAATCAGCTGCTACATGAAAGAATTGATTGCTCCTTTGCTGATTGTAACAGTTATGTTATGCTGGACCATGACTTTATGGCCTTTTTCTGTTTGTTTTTCAATTGCTCTCCACAGAAAAAAGGGAAAAGCTTCCCACCACTGGATGTATCTGATAAAATAA
>NW_009722129.1:0-32457 GCF_000703405.1 Apaloderma vittatum | reverse complement strand
TGAAGGCTGCTTTGCCTTCATCTGCACACGTGAAGTTGCCGCAAGGCATTCATCTAAAGACTGAAACTCAGATGTTACTGAAAAATTTCCTGATTGAAAAAGTAAAATAAGTGTATAGATAATATTTAAGCACTGTATAGAACCTTTTGCTTTTCTGAATTGACTGAACTTTTTAAAGAGCAAAATGCTGAATTCTGGGTAACTTTTACCACCAGGAAAACTTGGACAAACTAGTCCTATTGCAGACCAAAACCTGTAGGGTTTGACCCTGCGCAGCTCTGCTGCCATGATGCTGATTTACACTCTGGCAGAACTTCCTCTCTCCTAGCAATTATCCCTGCAATCATGAACCCTGGGTAATTGAGTGATAAGGCCTCTCTGTGTAAAGCTGAGCTTGTTCTTGATTTCACGATGCAGGTATTTGACCTGAAATGGCTCCTTGAACAAGGTTTGCTAGAATGCACTTTGTGTTAATTTAGGCACAGCCGTGCCTGGTGCGTTCCAGCCTTGCTCTGGCACAAGCACAGCTCTCTGTGTTCATCAGCTCTGCTGTACCGTCACCCAGACAGGGCACATTTCTACAGGGGATCCCAAATGCGTTACCATGTTTTTCTGTTCCCCAGGAGGGTACCCAAAATACAGAGCAGTGACATGATCCTAATCAACCAATGTGAGACAAGAAGTGCCTGCGTTTCTCGTGGTTACGGGTTTGACCTGTAACCTAAGCATAACCCAAACATTTAAACTTCAGAGTTAGTTAAAAGCAATCCTACATTTATTATTTTCAAAACATCTCGTGGGTTTTAAGTCAGCCTCAAAATTTCACGGGGCCAAAAGAGTTAAAATGGTTGGTTTAAACTGAATAATCTGACTTGCTTACATGGAAAGATTTACCATCACAGGGCCTTTGGCGTCGCTGTCTCAGGATAAGGAAGATGCATCTGATATGTTTGGAATTGCGGTATGATTAATCAACACTGGCCAGCATTTGGGTGAGATGGCTTTAAAACAGTGCGACGGAGAGGAAAAGAAAGCTAAATGCTGCTCTGCTAAATCGGGCATGCACTGAGAAGAGCAAGGTAAGTGGTGTTGCATGTAGGGCAATCTTTCATCACTGTTGGCTCTACTGAGGCTAACTGGAAAATGTGTTCTGCCTGGCATGACTGGGGTTTAGTCCAAATAGAGTTTTCTGTAGTAAAATAAGACAGTTGTGGCAGATGCAATGATGGTACCTGCTTTTATAGGCCAGTGTTAATTGGCTTAAATCCTCAGCAGTGGAAATGATCTGTTCCTGTTGTAGCTGTAGCTCATCATTCTCAGAAATGCCTTTTCCTGACTGTGCTGCTGGGTAGTGGTCCGAGACGTGCAGCTGTGTGAGGAGGGTGGGACAGGCACTGGAAAATGATTCGCACCAGCCGTGTCCACCGGTGAGGGGCTTGGGTTTTACCTCCTCTTGGTGAAATGGCTTTTCTCATCACCTTAGCTTCACGGCTTCCTACCACGGAGGATGTAACAGTGTCCAGAAGAGGGATGGGGGCATGTGCTTGTAGGGATACAGATGAAGTCTGTGGAAAATGAGAGACAGCAAAGTGGGGTATAGGAATGGCTAGTAGAAACTAGATGACGCTAGTGTGCATCCAACTGCAAAAAGGTTCATCGTAAAAGGTTAGAGGAGGACAACAGCCCACCATAGCAATTCCAGGAACTGGGAATATAAAGACAGGATCCCTCCCTTATTAATTACCATCTCAGTTGGGATGGCATGACCTGACATGTTCAAGTTATCGGATGTTTGGGGAAAGATGTGAATTTTTAGCTGTTGTTTATTCAGATCAAGATTGAATTAATATTAAATAGATTAAATATTTGATGAAATAGACTCAAATTAAATATTTAGCTCCCTCATCCCCCCAGATAGCAGCCCCAGTGGATGTTTATGTGGGCAGTAAAGCTAGAACTTCTTCTGAATGCCAGAGAGTGGTCAAAGGCCAGAGCTATATGTGAGAATCATAATCAGTGGATAGGAATTAAATTATTCTGGGCCCATTGTCTTTGTCAGACCATGTGGGAATTTGGTCATCCTTGCTCTGGGCTTATTCAGCTGCGACCTACTGGGACTTCAGGTAGCACTTCAGTGTGGGTTGTGACCCCTGCTGTCCTGCCAAATTCAGCTGGGAAAGAGGCTTCATGGGGAAGGGTTTTCTCCAATACCTCTCGTTTCTCAGGGCAGTGGTCAAGCTAACACAAACTGGGAAGCAGTGTTGCTTTGCACAAAATAATTACATCCCGCCTCCTGAAGAAGAAGAAAACTTGTAGAAAAATGGCATCTTTCCTGAAGGAGGGCAGCTAGTTCCCACCACTTGTGAAGTCTGGTGCCCCCATGGATCCCTCACCAGAGCTAGGCTGGGACCGCTGTCCCCGAGCCCTACTGGGAAGAAAGTCTGGTTTGCTGAATGTCCACTGGTGCTTGGGGCACCATAACTTTGTGTGAGCTGTGTGCTGGAGAAGGTCACGGGACGTGTCCCATGACCAGGAGCTCCATGTTTGTCCTCCTCATTGAAAGTGTATAGTTTTGTGTGCTTAAGACTTACATCCTTTTAGTGCCTGTGCCAATGTCTTTCAACCTGTGGCTCTGTTGTGAAACATTTACCTTTGCAGTGAGGAGGGAAGGTCTGTGCCTGGCTCGGTGCCTCCCAGAGCTGAAGTCCAGCTGCAAGGAGTCCTCCACACATGGAGCACATCATGCAGAAACATAAAGTACTTTGTCAGCCATAAGAGCAGCTATGAACTGGAGCCATTGGGAGGCAACCCCAGGTTCCCCACGGAAAGGTGGACAGCTTTGGGCTGTGAGAGAAGCGGCAAGAAGAGAAAGATGATGCGATCAGTGGCAATGTGTGGGACATGGAAGTACAGTCACGGGCAGCAAAAGATGTGAGTAAATGTGGTCTCTGTGTGTAGCTGGTGTACCCTGTATGTGTGTTGAGCTGGATCTTCTCTGGTGTTAGCAATGCTGTGAGGCGATGGCTGCTCCCAGTGCTGTTAGGGGAGTGGGGCCGGGTTGCTCAGCTGGTCTGTGCAGCACCAGTAGTGGCAGATGTTGTTGCAATAATCAGGTAAGGTCCTGTCCTGTCTTTGTGCTCAGCCAAGCGCCTTTGCTGGGCTTGTGCACGGGTCGAGGTAGCTTAATTGGGGAAGAAAACAGATAATAAAACTTAATGAATCTGGCATTTCCCTTTTTGTCAGACCTGAGGAAGAAAGCCACAACAAAGCCAAGCTCTCTGTGCTCAGCTCTTTGCTTGCAGCATAGTTTGAATAGGCCAGAGATCAATTAGAATATCTGGAATTTCATTATGAACTTTAAGCACAGTCTTGTAAGTTAAACATGGGACACTTGGTGTCACTTATAAGTGACACTTATAAGGCTGGTCAGTTTGTGCTGGTTGGATTATTTATTGTCTATTCTTTTGCTATAAAAATGGGCTTTTCCTCTGTCTCTGTGGGTCTCTTGTGGACAGGACTTGACTTGTTTTGCAGGTGGTTTACCAGCTTTGGAAATAATAAGACCTTGCTCTCCACCTTTGTCACACCTTCCCCTTGCCCAAGCCTCTGTATGTTGCTGTCAGAAATCAGCTACTTGTCCTTGGAGGTAGATACTTAACAGGAAGTAGTCTCATTTGCTAAAATCCACCTTCCAGTAAGTGGAGTCTGAAGAAAGGGTCATTGATTTGGACAAATTAAAGATCTGCTTGGAGCTTAGGGTCTTGCCCCCATGCATGCTGGCAGGGTTTGATCTAATTCCCTATAGAAGAGAGAAAAATTCATGTTGCATTTATAAACCAAATTCAGATATCTTATCAGTATTGCAGTGTCCTACTTAATCTATGAGAGCCTGATACTGCTTTATAACCTAGAGTGACAAATCCACTCTCTGTTCCTGCAGGAGTAGATATGGTTTCATTTGCTAGCACAAGGTTTTTTTAGTTAAATTATTCCTATTTTTTCATGTAAGTTAAAGCGTATTGGATTTTGCAGACATGGCCAGTTGCAGTGACTCTTCAGCGACTTCCCAAGGACACCTCTAGCAAGTCTACTCCTTCTTTTGCTAGCAGGTGTGTCTTACCATACTTGGTACCATGCTCAGGGTCATGCCACCTTCATGTGACTGACACTGGGTCAGTCTATGAGGTCTCACACATAACCACACATCAGAGAGAGCTTGCATGTCATAACAAGTGATCAACATGGATGTGATTGATGAGTAAAAATAATAGGATGTGAATACCTTGCATAAGTTGTGTGAGCTCTTAAGAGGACTTAGAGTGGCTGGAGCCAGTTCCCCAGCAGGAGTAAATTGATGGCACTCTGTCGCAGTCTCTAATCTTTAAGCCTAGCACCTATGTTGGACCACACATTGCAGGAGGTGGGATAGCAAAGATTTAGGGCTGGTCTGTTGGGATAAGAAACCTTCTCAGCCTGAGTTTTTTGATCCTGTATGTATGTGGAGGGAATTTAGATGGCATAAACCTCATTTAAGTGTTCATGTCTCAAATGTATATCCTCAAAACTTGGTCCCAGAGCTGCCTGAGCCCCAAGGCCATAATGTCTGCTCTCTTGGCACTCCTGGCACCTATGGAGGGTCTTTCTCCCATGTCCCTTGTTGGTGGGACAGGACTTCAGAGCATCTTGCAGTGCACCTGGGGCCTCCTGAGCAGATGTCTTCTCTCCTGATAGTGCAGTGTTGTGGGCAATCACAGTCACATACCCAGAGGGCTGGTGGTGGGTGATGATGGATACTGGCAGGAGCTGGGTTGGGGATGTAGTCCCTTCAGTGTCTAAATTTCAGAGCTGGTGTTTGGCCCTTGTACTGTCACTGGCAGTGTTTTAGCCAGTGTTTGCTTGGTTTAGGGGTACACTAAGCTTGTTTTAAAAGTATGTTCAATATCCTAGGAAGAGTTTTCTAAGTATTGTCATAACCCAGCAATATGATCTGTATATTGAGACAAGATGTCCTGTTAGGCACGTGTGATCCAGTGCTCTAGTCATCCAGCAGAACACTTTGATCTACTGGCATCTGAAACAATTCAGAAGCAGTAGCAGAGCAATGGCTTGTCCCTCTCATCACATCAGGCATCACCACGTGGGGATGAAGCCGGTGCAGTCCGTTCAGAGTGGTTAAGTGACTTGCTAGAAGTCGAGTGAAAAAAAGTTGTGGTGTATTAATAAAAGATGGATTTAAATAATTCAGTATGGGCCAGTTGATAAAGCTTAATAGGATCAGAAAGCTGGTCTTGTTCAGTTTGGTATAAAGCAGTGCTTTGCCAGTTTTTGGCAGAGAGTAAGCCAGACCCCAGATCTGTGCTGATCACTTACTGGGGTCACATCTACCCACCCTCTTGCTGTGGTCATCAAGGGGTTGGAGGGTTTCTGCCTGCCTGTGGGTTTGGTGCAGTGGCAATTGATCTCTCTGTCCTCTGGTGCTTTTAGGGTCAGGCACGATTTCCATTTTAGTTTCCTGTCCTTCCCTTTGGTTCCTGCCAGCAGGAGCACAGCCTCAATGCTGGGAAAGGGCAGCCTGTGTCTGGGTGGGCTCATGGGGCCACGCCATCCCTGATTGCCCAGGAAGGGCAGGTCTGCACCCCACTGATGGTGGGGAATGACCCCAGGCTCACAGGGGCCCATGGTGATGGTGCTTCCTCGGGGTAGGTGCATCCCCAATGCTTGCACCATCGCCAGAGGGGCATCTGTGGACACATGGGGAAGGAGCCAGACCCTGGGGCTCCCTGCCTTTCTCTGCTCTCCTGTTCCCATGGCGGCAGGTTGCCCACAGCTCAGCACCAGCCCACCTGCAGACAACAGCCCCCTATGCTCGCCTTCTCTCTGGATGCTGCTGCCACACCTCATTAAACCCAGGTCTCTTTTCTAGGAATCTGCTAAAAAGCCCCGAAAAAACCCGTCTGTTTCTATGGCTCACCTCTGTGCTGCTGAATTGTCTCAAGCGTCGTTGCCAGCACGAAGCAGAGCCCCCTCCAGCCATCAGGGATGCCTTTTCCCTCACCTTGCCAGGCTTTCAGCAGACCTGAAAATGTAGACAAGCAGAGAAAACTATTCCCAAAGCAGCTTTCTCAGACTTCCCCCTCAGTAACTCAGCCAGGCAGGCAGGTCAGCACCTGGCAAAGCCAGCCCATGCTGTCAGCTTCTCCTTTCCATTTGACAGATTTCACCAGGCTGTTGATCCACATGTTTTAGCTGGGAGGGACTGGTAAGGGCAGCTCCCTGCAGTGGTGAGCAGGTCTTGGGAAGCAGCTTCTCCTGATGCACAAACATCAGTGGCACCACACAGGTGCTGAATGTAGCTGTTGCCATCCATGTACGGCATCCAGATTGGGGTTCATCTACTGGGGGAGAGAATTCGGTTATGGATGGGCTGTTTGTATTTGTGCCTTGTGACACAGGAAGAAGCACGTGCATAGGAGCCCAAAGAGAGTCTGATTAATGCGCTTCTGGAATCGGGTTGTTTCATGAAAACAGCTTTAGAGATATGACTAAAGTAGGAAAAGCAACTTGGAAAAGACCCCATTTGGGATAAAAGCAAAGGCGGCTATTTTTTGCAAATACCAGTATAGCTGCGTCTAAAAATACTATTTTGGATGTCTGTTAGAAAATGAGAACCAAATGTGATTCTGAACGGTCTAATGCGGCCTGTCATTTCAGAGGAGAAGGGATAGGGACCTCTCACTGGAGGCGGGAGATGTGCTTACAGGCTCTCAGAGGCACGGCAGAAACCAGGCTGTGCAGAATCCAAAGCTGCCAGCTTCCCAGGGAAACGTGGATGCAAGCGAGCAACATTGATCCACGGGCTGCTGAATTGCAGGTTCACACTTCACCGTGTTGGCAGCCATCTTCAGTCATAGTTCTGGGAAGATTTTTGAGACTATGTAAGACTTTCTAAGAATCTGGAGTATGGCATGCAGTTGGCTATGGTTTTCCATAAGCAATGGTATTTAGATACTAAAAAAAAGGAGTCACACAATTGTTAACTTCTGTTATTTATTTTACTTTTTAAGCAGCAACAGGAAAAATGTGAAGGGATGGGGAAGAAGAAGGAATGGTCCTTGCAAGAGAGAACCGTATCGGAGTCTTTCTCTTCAACTATTTAAGGCCCTTTTTTTGCCATCCTTGCCTCTTCTATGTGCAGTTCCTGAGAATCTTGCAGAAGTAACGAGGTAGGCTTCTCTCCTTTTTACATGTGCCTTTGCCTCAGCCTCTCAAGCAGTCTCTTTCTTAAGCCAATAACTGCAACAGCTGCTGGGAACACTGTGTTCAAAGCGAGTTCAGGTTGCAAACATTGATGTTGGTGCCAAAGCCTTGTGAATGATTGAAAACCTTCAGGGTACCTTCGGTACTAACTCAGACAGCATACAAGTGGTTTTGGAGTGTTTTCCATCTAAACTTCTCACTAATCTAATATTAAGCTCCGCTCCAACTTTGCCCTTTCCAAGCAGTGATCCAGCAGTCCTCTAGTCCTCCTTCTAAAAGCTTACAGGAGGATTTTTTTTTTCCTCTGGAGCTGACGAACGTGAATATGTTGTATTTGAAATGTACCGATCAGAACACTCCACAGGAACATGCATCCTGCAGAGCGCCTGCTTCTCCAGCCCTTTGTTTTGGTTTCCCCTCATCTTTGCAATGTATGTCAGAGAGAGGCCTGCCTGATGCTTTTATGACCAGAGTCTGTGGAGAACGTAGTGGTGAGAAGGCATGGAGGCCATCATCCTCCAGAATGTTTACATTGGTTAGATCTGAAGGCTTTCCTAAATATGAAACAGCGTAGGTCTCTGGAGGGAAAATTTTTCCCAGGACCTGTTTGATACGATTCAGTTCCTCTGCTTCTGTGAAAATGTAGATGATGTCTTGATGGAACTGAGTGGTCAAGATCACATCAGGAGTCAGCAATGCATGATCTAATGGAAAAGGTCTGTAGGTGTCTATTGCATTTCCCTGAGTGGTTTTGAAGGACCTCAACTGTTATGACCTTTGTCAGCCCATTACACAAATCCTTTGGTATGATGCCTAAGACCAAGAGAGCTGTAAGGTGGCCCAAGGAGGGACAAGCAGTCAAGTCTACCAAGTCCCTTGTGGGGAGGATGGTGAGCAAGATCTTCATCTTGCAAGCTCAGAGCATCCTCTTTGCTGTTGCCTTTTGTCATGACCAGGATGATGCGACCCCTGGCCTCACTCCAGATTGTAATTTAGGTTTGGGCTACCCACAGACACAATTAGATGTGCAGCCACACTGACAGTCAGAAAATGCAAACTGTTTATTGACCAAGGAGGAACGGGAGTGTGAAAACTTATTTTGTATTAAAGGGAAGTAGAAAGATGAAAGGAGAGAGACAAGAGGAAAGAGGAGAGGCAGGGAGACAGAAGGATCTCCACCCTGGGTTGCAGCGACGTGCAGCAGTGTTTCTAAATCCAGGACTGTGGAGTACAGTAACTCTGTAATTTGCCTTTTATAGAATTCTGAAAATCGAACGCTTTCCTACAGGTGGAGTCTGCATTAATTTACATGCAGGTGCTGTGAGATCTTCTATAAGGTTCTCCAAATGAGTTGGGTGATTGCCGGTGGTTCTCTGGTGGCTGGGTACCCCTATAACATACCTGACCGTAGTTTTACCTTTCCTTGAACATGCACGATTCAACTTCATTGCATTTCTCCGTTGGTACAAAGGGGAAGCCATTGCATTGCTTCATTTTTGTGGCGTGAAAAGGCAATTTATGGTTAAGAACAAAACATACAAGGGGGAAGGCAGGGCCTGTCCCATCTCTGTGGTTTCCTGTCAATGATCTTCTTTAAGCACTAAACATGAGTGGTAAAATAAGATATTTTTTCAAAAGGACAAACACTTGTTTAAAGGACCCCAGCTGCTTGAGACATCCTTCTTCTTTACAGTCTCTCACATCTTGTTGCCAAGATTACTTGCCCAGGAACATGTTAATCTTCATGGGACTTAAACAGACCTCGTAAGATGGGACATCACATGTTCTGCAAGGTAGATGTCTTCAAGAGAAGTCCTCATCACTAAAGAGAACAGCTATTTCAGCCAGAACCATGGCCTGTAACTATCATGGGAAGAAAGCTGCAATATTTCTTTGAGCTGTTTTAAAGTGATCGAATAACTTGGGAGTTATTCGATACACTATGGGAGTGCTGGGAGCGTTTCAGAACCCAACTGGGATACCCCCAACAAAAATTACTAAACAACACCAGAAGGCATTTTTCTTGTTACATGTTTTGGTTTTGTCACTGTGTGTAATTTCTGTGATCACTTCGTTTTGCCCGACTGCGTTGCTCTGGGCACGATGGGGAGGAAAATCCATCTTTCAGTAAATACTCCTCAAGCCACCTGCTGTCACAGCAGATTGCTGCATGTCTCTCTGTTCCCAGAGAACAAAATCATTGCAAGTCTGAGATTTCAGGCCACGTTGCATACCTGCTGCTGGCCTGATCCATCTCACAGCTCAAAATTTTCAGCACATTTTGGATGCAGCATTAAAGAGCTATAATACAGAATGTGAACCTCCCATGGAAAGACTTAAGAGGATCTGGATTTCCAGGTTGGAGGAAGAATCATAGAACAGTTTTGTTTGTAAGAGACCTTCAAGATCATTGAGTCCAACCTTTTTCCTGGCCCTATCAACACCACTAAACCATGTCCGTCAGCACATCTACCTATTGCTTAAACACCTCCAGGGATGACAACTCAACCCCCTCCCTGGGCAGGTTGTTCCAATGCCTGACAACCCTTTCTGTAAAGAAATTCTTCCTAATATCCAACCTGAACCTCCTCTGGTGCAACTTTAGGCCATTTCCCCTCGTCCTGTCACTCACCACTAGGGAGAACAGATCAAATCCCGCCTCGCTACAACCTCCCTTCTGGTAGTTGTAGAGAGCGATAAGGCTCCCCTCAGTCTCCTCTTCTCCAGGCTAAACAGCTCCAAATCTCTCAGCCGTTCCTCATATGACACATACTCCAGATCCTTTACTAGCTTGGTAGCCCGGGGGACATCCTTCAGCAAAAACACTTCTGCAAGGCCTTGGTTTTTTCTCTCTCAGACACTGCCATCAGGAGGAGAGACTTTTGCACTTGCCTGGGAAGGGCTTAGGCTTTGTCTGCTAAGTAGTCTGACATGCACTGACATCTTAACACTTTTGCCATGGTACATGAAATGTGCGTTTCTGTGTGCTCAGTTGCATTGAAAGCCTTTGAAGTCTTTTTATTTGAACTCTGTGTTTCCTCTCTCATGAGTCCCTGCTGTTTAGCCTTGCTCTGCAAAGACAGGGACTAGAAACGTGCTCTTGAACGTCTCAACGATTGTATCTATGTACGAAGCAGCTGCCTTTGTAGGCAAACGTTTGCCCATCTTTATGCCTGTCGCAGCTTATTAATGTGTGGCACAACCTCAATGTATCTGGAAGTAGCCCAACACTAACTACTTGCTTTCTGGCCTTGTCACCCAGTCCTTCTGCCAGGTTGTCTCCACTTCATGTCTGATTGCTTTTGGATGCATTTCTTTTTTTAAAGTGACAGTACCCTCAAGGATTTTGGCAAAAAGAAATGGAAAATGGAAAAATCTTCCTGGCAGAAACTATTCTGATGCAGCAGCAGCTGCTGTGGAGGACAGCCAACATCAGGGATTCTCTCTGGAGGAGTTTACAGGCTGAGGATCAGAGCTTGAGCTTCTCTCCTTGCTTGGTAGCACAAGCTGCCTCCCTGCAGAGTGGTGATGGCCAAATCAAGCCTGAAATGTGACATTCATAGCTCTAAATTATACATACGCAGTTTTATTTTTTTCCCAGGCCGAGCAGGTGATGGTTTTCCAAGTCTTCCCAAAAGGTGATCTAGGAACCTTCTTGGTGCTGTGACCAGCTCATACAGGACTCAGTGGATTCAGGCTATTTTAGATACCTGCATCAAGGCAAGTTGAATCAACCTGAGCACTCATGGTGAAGGGAAACCCCTGGCATGATCTTGCTCTGTGAAGCTGCAAAGCTGGGAAAACGAAATGTGGTCAAAGAGGGAATAACAGGCTCCCTCCTACCTTCTGTCTTGGTGGGCTCCATCCAAATGTACTGCAATAGGCTGACCATTTGTAGCTCTTCATAATTTATTAAGCCTTTACTGAATATTTTAATAAGCAAATCCACAACATAAAAAGAGAAAAGCTTGGCAGTAATTTCTCATGCACTTAATTTTTGGATATTTAAGTTTGGAGTGGAGCTGTGGGTGAGGACTGGAATAAAACTGTGGAAGATGACAGCAGTTGATCATGCACTTGTCTGGATCTCATGAGGTGAGGAAGCTCATGGCTGCAAGTGCAGGGTGCTCTCATGACTTGCTCTGATAAGCCAAAAGCCATGTCTAAGTTTTAAGGAAAGGTCTTTTTCCTTCATCTTCTGATCTCCTTCTTTTCCTCATTTCTCACTGTTAATCACACTGGCAGGATGCCCTCGAGGCTGAGACTATTCTGAGAGCAGGGTGAGAGGAGGGTGCTGAGAGGGAACAGCAGGGTGTGCGTTTTCCTCCTCTAGCACGACTTGGCCGTGATTAATGCACATGGAAAATAATCGGCACATTCAGCCTAATTCTGCAGTGTTATTAAAGGGATGATAGCAAGGGGTTGGGACATATTTTGCTGCTTTTTTTTCCATTTTTGGAAAGGAGGTCAAGTATTGTGCAAACATGGTCAGGTGACACCAGGCATCTCGTATTTAAGGCAAGGACTGAAATTTGTCAATTTTTAATTTTTTTCTGGAAATGGCAGCTTTGGAGATCTCTTACTTCCCTAAACAGGATCAAAAGAAACTCATTCATCATTAAACCAAGACAGTCTCTACTAAAGGAAAGAGGAATTGTAAATGGGGAATCTTTGGAAAATGGGATTATTATGCTTTATTCTGAGCTGGTCATCACCTCTCAGCTCTTCACCCCTCCTTTCAATGTGCTGTTGAGCCACTAATGCTGGTGGGGATGAGCACAGCAAATTGCTGCTGCTTTTGGGGGAGAATGCATGGTGCAGGAGCTGGGTCAGGCAGGCAGTCGGGAGCTGGGCTCACTGCAACAGTGTGGTGCCCCTCTTAGTTACACACATCATCAAAGCTATTGTGTTTAAACTTAGGTCAGATATAGCTAATTACAACATGCCCACATGTTCAGCAAGAGCACCTTGCTGGCCATTGCTGATGCTGGCAAGCTCGTCACTTACTGGCATGATGTTTCTTTATCTCATTATCTTGTTTTATAAGCTGGAGGTTTTCTAAATCTTCCCCTCATGCCTTCAAAACAAATAATAAGGCATAGGTTTACTGTAGAGATTGTAATATTTATCAAGATTTTATAATGCACTAAATAAACCACAAAAATGTCTGATGTGAAAAATATTAGAAAAGCCTGTTTTGTGATTATGATTGCATACTCTCCTGATACAGGAAAGTATGTCAGCTACTTCTTTTAATTGTGCTTTCTTATGACTTTGAATTTGCATTTTTATTGATTTTCCTTTTTCTTGTAATTCCCATTTACCAACACAAAATTAATGCCTTCTCATCCCTGCTGAGCTTACTGCTGTTGATTTTTTCTATAATTTTCTAATTTTGCAAACATTGACTATTTTTTCCCCCTAGTAAGTTTCTACTGGTGTCCATGCCTGATTGAGAAATTATTGCCCCAAAGTGCTTAATCCCAGAGTCCACAGATATCATTTAAAACAGAGATAGGAATCTTTTGATCTCTAAACCAAACTGTAAAGAGTAATTGGGTGCCATGGTGTTTAACAGTCAGGCTCTTGCATATTGCCCTATCACAGCTGAGTGCAAGGTTGAAGATGTCTCCAGCTTGCTAGAGAGAGCTGGTGCTTCTGTGGGTGTCCTGCTGTGTTTTGGTGCAGTGGGTGCAGGAGACTGCAGTGCATGGCAAAACCTTGGGAATGGGACATCAAGGGAATGTCTTCCCCCTACTGCTCGGGTGCTGGCAGTGCTCCTTGGGGAACCATGAGCATGGAGCTGGAAACTGGAGGTGGCACTGACATCGCTGCCTGAAGATGTGGCAGCCCCCGGGGGGGTGTTGGGGCACAGTGCCAACTCTGCTGGGGTTGGGCTTCTGGGGACAACCTAACTGTGAGACCATCTGTCACACCACAGTTGGGTTTCTTCTGTCAGATGCACTGCAATGGTCCCTTTTGACTGGAGGGGGGAAATTTCCTTTTGCTATCAACCCATCCTTGCCAAGCAGGGTGCCCAGGTCTCCCTGAGCTGCTATCCCTTGGCTTGTTCCCTCATTGCAGGAAGCTAAGGAGAAGGTGGCAGCTGTGTTACCACTCCACTTAGCAGGAGGAACTGGCATGAGGCTCTCCTGTTTCATTCCCAGAGGCCTATTCTTGTTTCATGGGGGAGTTTCAGGGCTCAGCTCTGTAAAGGCAATGCTGTGTGACTCAAGCGTGCTGCCCCTTGTTGCAGGTGACTGTGCAAAGATGGGCCAAAAGTGTTCACAGTGGGTGGATGGAGAAAGGTGGGGAAGAGGGATTGAGAAAGAGAGAGGGATATACACTCCCCTCCATACCCCATGGAATGATGCTATCTTCACTTTCAGTTGTGCAGCTCACATGAAAGACCCTGCAAGCTGTGACACTGAGGGGCTCAGAGCTGGATGAAGGTTCGCTTAGCACCTTGTGTGGGCATCATCATCTCCATGCTGGATGGAGAGCACCTCAAGTCCTGCCTCAGTGACTGCAGCAGCAGTCACTGAGGCAGCAGTTCCTTGTGTGCTGCAGGTAATGGGGACAGTTCTCAACCACCCTAGAACCTTAGAGCTGATGGTCTCATTCCTGTGGAAAGGTCAAAAGAGCTGCAAGGCCACTGGGACCTTTGTAGAGGTACTAGGGTAGGAATAATTTTCCACTGACAGCTTAGGAATTGGCTGAATATTTTTCTCCTATCAGGTCAGCTTCACAAATAGGCTGTAGGTATGAGAATTGAAATGGAGATTATAGCTAATCATTTTAAGTATTAAGACATAAGAACTAAACCTATGCTGGCCAGACCTGAAGCACCTGGTCTAAGTAACAGGGCAATCCTGTGGGCTCTTCTGTGTGATGAGACTTTCCTGGGAAGTCAGAAATGCTCTATAGCTCAGGAATGACAAGAGAGATGTTTTCAGGGGCTCTGTCCTTGAAGTTATTTTGCCCAGACTGACAGCGATGGTCTATGGGACAGTACAAAGGAAGCAGCTCAGAGCCCCTTGCTGGAGAGGTGTCCGGCCAGCAGCGAGGGCGTTCATGTGATCCCTGCAAAGAGACCACATGGAGAGAGATGCGGACTCCTGCTACATGAGAACAAGCACAAGGGTTGTTTGTGCAGCTGTTTTCCAAATGAGTGAATGTCAACTGTCCCTGCAGGGCATGTTAGTCTGGTACTTGCCCAATGTATTTGGAGGGAGAGTTGTTTGTTATTGGTGTAACCTGCCCCTGCAGAATAAACCTGCTCACTTTTTTTTTTCTTCTTTTTTTTTTCTCTTTCACGATAAGTACAAGAGCCTGCGGTGGTCACAAGATCACTTCAGCAACATCCTGACTCAAGCAGCTTGTTGTATTGTTTGTAAAAGTCCAATTTTCTTTTTGAGGAAAATCAATACAGCTCATTACTTAGCTGAGAAAGGATCCTTGTGTCAAGCAGCTACTCATTCCACTGGAAGGCAGCCCCCGAGCAGGCTCAGCCACTTTTCCTAAGCTGGACAACAGGCTGATAGCCTTTGTCTTAAATCATCCCTTCTGAACTAAAACTTCCCCACTGAGAAGACTAATCAGCTTCCCACAGACCACCAAACAGCTGCTCAACAAGTGAACACCACCAGCCTTGGGCAAAATACACACTGGTAAAAAAAAAAAACCAACATGAAAGACACTTCCTTTATGGCTGTTGTATTGACTGTAAGTTCTCATGCTGCTTCTGCTTTGTACCCTTTCTTCTGAGGTCTGACTACATCATTAAGTTTTTGGTTTCAGGGCTGGGATGTCAGAGTTAGTATCGTATGAGGCTGCTTGATAGCCAAATACTCTTTGTCTAGTCTGTCTGGAGTGGTGGGATGGAGCTGAGGTGCTTGGTGCAAACTTGTGATGAATTTAAAACCTTTCTGCAAGTGCACAAGATGTTCTAGAGCAGCTTTGGAGTCTGAGAGGAGTTGAGGCTGTTGGGTGGGCAGTGCCTTTGCCTACTGTGTGTGTAAGGCCTTGGGAACAGCACTGTCAGACACTGTGCAGGACCTGGCCTAGGGGTGTTCTCAGCTGCCTTCCCTAGTAAATACATACTTTGCTTACTTGTACAAATATAGAGCTAGTGAAAAGCGTTCCTTGCTGCAGCTCAGCTTCAGGATCCAGTACTCCAATCCCTTGTCAGAAGTTGCTAGTTTAGAAAGTTGGAGGAGAAACTGCTCCTGTATGAAATGCAGAATGGGGGAAAATGCGTACTGTGGCTGCTGGAGAGTTGGATTGGGGAGTAAATATTTTTGTTTTTTTTTTTGTTTTGAGATCTGAATAAGGCTAATGGAAATTTAGCAGAGATCTTTTACTGTGGTAAGTGACAAAGTCAGTGAGATAAGAAGGACTATACATGGAGAATTACTAGAAAGTTTCCTAAGGGTTAGGATACAGCTAACCAGAAGAGCTATAAAGAAGGATGCAAAACTGGTAAATTCTGTTGAACAAATTCTCTTTTGTGGCTGTCCACAGGCTGCTCAGAAACCAGAGCAGATAACAAAAATAGCAAAGTGTATTTTAAGGGACCCGTTGGCCAGAAAATCTGTCTTTCTCTCCAGCCCGTTGGTTGCTCTTGAGAGCAGGTTTTGGATGCACAGAGTGCTGACGAGCTTGGCTCTCTTCTCCCCATCTCTTCTCTGTCAGGCAGTAAGAGGCTGTTTCACCCCTTGCACCCTGGAGGGAGAAGGGTGCCCAGGACCAGGGGGATGTGTCCTAGCAGCGGGGAGCTGGGCAATGCTTACAACAGTATTTTGCAGTGTGCTGGGCTTGAGACCAGCTCCTGTCTACACACGTGCATCACCGGGTCAGGAAAACCACAGAGGAAAGCGATTTACCTCTGTCACCACACGCTCTCCATAAAACCTCTTTTGTTTTGAAGTCCTTGATCTCATGAGCTGTCTTTAAGAACTTATTCCAGATTGTAGATAGTTTCTGATCTCGGAGACTGTGAAGAGATGAAATTGCTTGTTTTACCAGACTCCTCTGGTGTTTGATGACAGCTATGACTGTGGTGCATATAACAGTATGATTTGACTGCAATTACAATAGCATGGGTGGTGTTATGCCTGACTAGCTGATTAATCATCTGGAGCAATACGTAAATCTCCCACTCTTTTACAATAATTAATATGGATCACAGTCTGCTGAGTGAGTGTGTAAGTGATCAAGACAAACAAAGAGGTGTTTGTCAGCTTTAATCTGCAGCAAGAATAAACACATGGAGCTCTTGGGCCAATTATTCCCTCTCTGATACAAGCTCTGGATTAAACCAGTTATGATCCACTTCAGGGAGATGCATTTCAACGGTAGGTGGCCAAACTGGTAAAGACAATTTGGTTCAGTCAGAGTTATAAGGAGATATTTTGGTGTTCAGGGATGCTCAGTAATGCCTTGTGCTCCCTTTCCTTCTTCAGGTTCTTGCTAGGTGCTGCCTCTGGCTTTGTCCCATCACAACAAATTTATGTCCCATTTTTGGGAGACCAGCCACCAGAAGTAGGAGGTTGTGGAGGCTGGGTGGATTTGCTGGGGTTTAGTGTGCTTTCTTGGAGGATTTACATGGGATGGGCATGTCTTGAGTATGTATATGCCTTTAGTATAGTGAGCATCCTTGCTTCTAGTCTACCTCTTGTTTTTCTGTTTGACATTGGTCCAGAGCCTCTGTTTGCCTTCCTGTCTTTTCCTTTCAATGCGATACGCTCTCTTGAGCAGTAACTGTCTCTTCCCATGTGTGTGCACGTTACTTACACCCGGCGCAACAGAAAACCATGCTGTGCTGTTTAAAAGATCTGGCTTTGTGGATTAAGCCGTTTAAGATTATGGGATGTAAAGCTCTTTCCTCCTTGTAGTGGTTAACTAGAGAGCCCTGTGCCAGTATGTCTGTAGGTACCCAGGAGTGAAGGGAGGAGAGAAATTCATTAGTACAATTGGATTAAATACCTGCTGTGCTGGGAACCTGCCATGATGGCTCAGTGCCACGGTTGTCTCCAAGCAGGTGGAGTGGCATTCCGGTTCTCCCTGCAATCTGGGTCACATACATTCAGGCAACAGTAGTACAGATTGTCTGAAAGCAACTCATGGTTTTGCTTGTGAGAATTTACAATTCAAATCGAGAGAAGTTGCAGCCTCTCTCTCCCTCATATGGTGATTTTCTTTACTCTCCCAATACAGCAAAGATCAAGATGAAATATTAAATGTCCTCCACAATGTAATTATATCTGGCTGGTTGCAGTCAATTCACTCTGCCTCGTAGTTTGCTGTTGTTTTTCCCTTTCCTTCCCTTCCAGTAAAAGACATGGGGCTGATTCTCATCTCCCCTGTCGGCTGGAAAGGACACACTGCTAGCTCCCACATGGACTCACCAGCTTAACAGGAACAACTTATGGAAGTTAATTCTCATCAAAAGCCCTAACCAGTGCGAAGCTTGTTGCAAAGATGCTGGACGCTAGTTTTCATAAAGCCTAAAGCGATGCTTTATCTATTAGCCTGCAATTATACAATGGTTTCCAAAGCTCAGTCTATTCCAGGCAGATGTCTCTTTAAGATTATGATGCATTTAAAAATAGCCTTTTCTTTTTTTTCCTGAGCATAGGTTTGGAAACGCTTTATGAGGCAGAAAGCTTGATATGAACTTCCCCCTCCCTCAGTGAGGAGATCAAGGTTATTAATATACTCGCCAGCTTTTTCATTCTCTGCCTCTAAACTTGTCAAGCAGTATCCAAGACAAATCCCTATTAGCAGGTTCGCAGCCTGGTGTTATGATTAGTAGACTTCTTTGGGAAATTGATGTCATCATTCAAGACACCAGTGACCAAGCATTAAGACTCCCACGCTCCTGTCAAGGGGGGAGGGAGCGGCCCAAAGAACCATCCCTGGTCTCACTGGTGTGGCCGGGGACAAGCACGCAATGCCACGAGCTGCCCCTGCACCCCTGCAGCTGTCAGTGGGGAGGGGGAATCCTGAGCACAGGCAGGGCTGAACAGCAGCTGATGGCCAGAAACACACTTCTGTGTTTTGCTGCATCAAGTCCTCACTGCTGTTGAGTAGTGGATTCACAGAAAAATCCAGAAGCTGTTTTTTGAGAGACTCTTCTTGGTGACAACTGAGTGATAATGTGGTCTGGGGGTTGATTCTAAGAGACCTTTTTTTGTGTGTTCACAACAAACCCACAATATTTAAGCTTTATTTTGCAATTGCCGAGGTGCTATTTAGAGTTCGTTTAATATATATGGAGATTCAGGCATGCAGTCTTGAGAAACTCTGCAGGAAATTGCCCAGGCTGTTGTAAACATGACAAAAGGTGAAGGATAGAACCCATCTACCTTCCTTAGTTTGGAAATTCTTTTTCATTGAGTTTCAGAGCTTTGAACCTTCTTTTAGTGTAGGATTCTGGACTTTCCTTCCCATGCAACAATATCATCGGTGCCTCCTTTTGCACCCAACAGATCATTACCAAGAGAGACTTTGATTTTCACCTCTGCCCAAGGAGACTTGAGCTCCCAAATCTTAGTTTGTACAGAATAATTAAGTGTGGTGGAGGCAAGAAGACTGAATGAAAACAAAACCCTGCAGCTTAGTGAACCCTGCAGGACAAGGAAGAGAGGATGGACACTGATTCCTGCTACAACAGATGTTAAACCACTTGATAAAAGCAGTGAAGGAACAGCTCTGGACCTCTTCTGCCAGAGACGTAATTTAACCCTGCAAGATAAAGCTGCGTTCCCATCTGTGTTGCTGTAACTCTGGTTACGTCACTCTTAGTATTTTATCACCCCATTTATTCAAAAATTGATCAGATCTTTCAGTGCGCTTTAGTTTTTGCTTTGTTGGAGCCTTACTGGTTGCTGTGTTTACAGCTCCTTCCACTCTGGCTTTGTTCATGGTACAAAAGAAAATACATTTTTTTATTTTCTCATTGCTAGGATTGCTTCTTCTGTTTTACATGTTTTCCAAATCAATCTAGAAGACCGGAGATAACTCAGATGAAAAGGAGTCAATTATGTGGTGCCTGGGATACTAGAAGCCTGGGCTTTACGACCCGAGAAGTTTCTCTCTGCACCATACTCCCAAATTATTGGGTTTTTTTTTCTTCCTTTAATATCAACAAATAAAATAACGTATCCTGGATAGTCTGCAGTGAACAGCACTCACTTTATGGGCAATAACTGACTTGGAAGCTACTATATCTCTGTGACTTTTCAGGTTTTAAATATATATGTATATATGTATTCTTATTTTTCTCCATCAGCTTGGAATACTTTTTTTGCTTTTCATTAGAAATTGAAAGCTTGCTGACGTGAGATTTTTGGACATTTCTGAAATGAATCCAAGCTAGAAATTTTCCATTGTTTTTTATTTACATGATGGTATTTTCCAAAGCTTTCCTTTCTGCTTCATCCTTGATTGGCAATGCTACCACTGATATGGACAGGAGAAGAACTGGGTCAGTGCTGAGTCCTTAGGAACTCTTTGCCAGTGGCTGCTAGGAATGTCAAACAAGTGATGCAATAGATTAAATTTACCAATTATGTAATGCTGTTGTCTTCAGGGAGGTCTACACCTTGGACAAATATCTCGTGTTAGTGTGACTGCAATGCTCAAGTCTTTCCTTCTGAACAGCTTTCCATCTAAAATGGCAAGCAGCCAAGCAGTAATGGCTGTGCTTAGGCGAATTTCAAATTTTTATTAGATTTTTTTTTTTTTTAAACAGAACAGAAGCTTATAGATTTCAGTACTAGAAGGTATTGAGAAGCAGAAGGTTTGAAGTAAAGTCAGCATCCTTTTTAATTGAGGCTTAGGACACTAGGTGTGGGGACTTTGCAGGAGCAGGAGTGTGCCTCATTAGAAAGTACTGGGAAACTGTTCTGTTGAAATTTTGTTTCCAGATACTGAAACCCCACTGAAATATCTATATATCATGCGGCATAAGACTATATATTGTGTCATTTCAGATAAGATTATACACAAGTATTCTTTGCTCTTATATTTGAGAGGGGGTTGTTTATTCCTTGTCCTTTACAATTTTTCTCCTGGCAGAGGGCTCGTTTTGAATTGTCCTGCCTGTGCTGGACTGCCCATGTGTCTCTGCCCAAGCCTGGCACTGCTGGCACTGGAAACCAGTCCTGGACCTGGAGGAAGCACCTTGTCTTCTTTTTAGGGGCTATGCCCTTTGGCAATTGCTCTTCCCAGTGGACACTTTTGGAGCGTTAGTTGAGAGAGAGCTGGGCTGCAGATGTGAGCTGCAAGCTCCAGGGCTGTTACCCAGCAGACTTGACCAGAAGGAAAAATTATTTAAGGAAGAAAAGATAAATAATGCGGAGGACACAACAGAAGGAGTAGCTTTGAGTACCTTAAATTAAGGGAACTGGAAGTCTTCTCACTACACCACAACATTTTAAGCATGGTCATTATAATTAATCTTTTAATATATAATAACGGTCAAAGAAAACACAACACAACCCATACCTCTCTTGCTGACATGGATCACAGGAGACACGAGTGGATTTAAAGTAATCTTTATAATCTGTTAAAAATAAAATCCTGAAAGCAGGAATTGACCAATAAGGAGAGTGGCAGGTAAAAGTAGTACAAACACCTGCTGTAAAAACATGTGATACAGTAATTCCCACAGACACCAGGAAGCTGTTAGCTAATCAGCGATGCACCATATGCTTCACTGTTTAGTAAAAAAAAAAAAAATCAAGAAAGAGAGAAAAACTCTGAGCATGTGGTTAGCAAGTGATAAATGTGCATGCTGGGACTCTGGAAGAGGGGAAAGCCACGGCCAAGGCTGTGACTCATTCGGGAGTGAACAGCTCTAAACGGCATCAAGGAAGCTGCTGGCTGGGTTTCACGAAGTGACCAACCATGTGGCTGCGACATCCACCCCAGGCCAGCTCTCAGCAGAGCGAGAGTGTCGAGCAGGTTTTGAAGAGCCAGGCTATCCTCCTGGGTGCACCTTTGAGGCAGCTCTCTCTCACTGAAGTACAGTAAGTACAGCAGAGTGTTTGCTGAGGACTCTGCCAGCCAGTCTTCTTGGCAGCCAGGAGACCAGGCTTAGCACAATCCTGCCAGGTGCTGAGTGAGTCCCGGAGAGTCCAGGAGTCCTCAGTGAACGCTGGAGGAGCTCCACGTCCAGCAGACTTGGCTGTAACCAGAGAAGCAGAAAATGGTAATAGCTTGTACTTCAGCTAGAGACAAACCACCAGGCATTAAACAGACTTCTGGGAGAAGCCACGTGCAATCCACGGCAAGGGTCACTGTTCCTGCAGGAACCAGAAACTCCTGTACCTGCCTTTGATGATAACTTTTCAACCACCCTCCTCTGCAATATATTGTAGAGGTTGTATGGAGGCTGTATTGTGTAGATCATAGATTATACTTTATTCTAGCTGTATTATAAATTCTGTTTTCTACAGAAGGTAGAAATGAAGAAATGTGTGGAAGCACTGAAGTACAATCTCTGTCTCTCCATTTTTGCGGACTAAGAGTACCATCAGATGGGGTAAGATCATCTCTTTGCCGACTACTGCTCACTAAGCTTCTTTCGTCTTCAGTCTAACATTTCAGATGCTGCCATTTATCTGTGCAAGCACTGGCACCTGGAGAACCCTCTCTGTGCTGATTCAACTCACTCATCTGGCAGAAAAAAATTAGTAGAGCAGAAAAAATGTGTTTTCCTTGATCTTGAGTTAATGAGTTGAATTCACCTCAGCTTTGTTTGCTTAGGCAAGTTGGAAATTTCCTTCCACAGTGGGGTGGGGATAATTCTCATCTTCAATTTGAACTCATCTCCTACATCATTTTATTCTAGATTTCCTTTTGATGCAGGTGGGTAACCTACAAAATGAACCTTGTGTCTTTTGCCTCCTCTGCCTGGAAACTTTTTGTCACTGCAGGTGGAGCGAGGACGGAACATTTTGTCCACAGCACCGTGTGGAGCTGGACTTCAGGGATGCTGCTTGGAATGTGGAAGAAATGCACAGGCAGTAAGTGTTGAGAAGAGCAAAACAGTGGTTAAATAAAGAAATCTTTTTTTTGTGCATCTGATAGCAAGGGACTGACTGACTGGCAGGCTGGGCACCAGTGGGTTATTTGTTTTTCCTTAGATCTCTATCTCCCAGAGCTGGTTTGTTGATTTTTTTTTTTCTTTAAGCAATTATTTGCCTCCTGTGTGAGTGCTGATCTGGTCTAGTGATGCAGAGAAAAGCCTTTGCTGTGGGACAGATCCTCTGCTCCATGTTTTGGGCTGCCCCAACCTTGGTGCAGGGCTCAGTCCCTGTGAAGGGGTCAGGGCTTGGGGTATTCAAACAGAACCCGAGCAGGGAAACAGCTCTGTCAGTGACCGCTACAATTGCTTCTCTCAGGAGTGTCTTGAGAGCATGGCAAAAGGGATTGGGCCTTGATGCTAGAAGGTCACCCAGCTTCTGGGCAGTGGAAATGTTCCTGACAGTGGCTCTTTCTCTTTGCTCAGCCCTCAGCTGTTCCTCTTCTCTGCTACCGAAACTTTTTCTTCCTTGTGCCTGAAAGCCCTCCCAGAATTTTATGTCCCTTTTCCCATATTCAGCCTCCATCTCTCTGCAGAGATGCCTGGGACTGCAGCCCATGAGTGCACCTACGATCTGATTCAAGTGCAGTCATTAAAGGCTAATGATGCTCCATTGTCTTGAATTGTATCTATATTGCACTATGTAGTGGTGAGCTATCAAACTAATTGTAAATGAGTTTAGTCAGCACAGTAAGCAGTTTAGCCAAGCTACAATGGGGCTGCTAAAGGGCTAATTTACCCTCTAGAAGAAGATCAGCAGTGACAAATCTTAATCTGGTGGGTGCAGTTAAGATGTTGCTCCAGAATTCAAGCTGAGCTACACTTTGCGGAAGAAGCCCAAAAAACCCACTCTGAGTAAATTCATAGAGTAGGGAAAGAAAGAAAAATATGAAGGCTTTTGTTTTATAATGTCAATTCTATTAATCTCAGTGCTAAAAGGATACTTTGTAATCAGCAGGTGCTTATTAACTGTGGGCACACAGATGTAATAGAGCCATTGGCAGTGAATGTGTCCAGTCTGATACTGGAAATAGGAAACTCCACTTTTAGGGGAGGGGACACCTGAAGCAGCTTTACCCAAGGGAAGGTGTATGAGCGCGAGAAGCACTGAGCGGGACAGAAGTCAGTGCGTGACCAGATTGTAGGAGGAGCTGTATGTGGACATGACTGCAAAAGCAAGCAGCTCCCAGTCAACGACTGGAGAGGTACCTGGGACGAAGGATAACTAAGCAGTCTGGTGTTCCCCTCAGTGAAGGCTCTAATCAATTCCTGTGCTATTTTACTAGTATTCCCCATCGTTCCTTGACCTATCGTGGTCTGCATTAGACATGGCAGGATGAAATCACCATCATAATTTCCCCTCCCAGTCTAAGTGAGAACTATTGGTGCTTTGATTAAAACATGCCGTTGTTGTTTTCAGGATTCACTAATACCAGGATTAATATTAAGCTACTGTACAAAGAGTGCATTCTGATACCTCTGACAATAGGTTTTCCATGACACTGGTCTCGGGTGTGACATCCAGGCTGGAGGACAACTTGTTAGAACTGCACTCCTGGGCATTATTCTCTCATTGGTTAAACAGTGTCTTATCCTCATTTAAATGGTCGCTTGAAGAAAATGAATTTGAAGCGTGGAGATTCTTATGGATCAGCTCGCAGTGAACATTCATGGATTTCAGGAAGGGCTTATGAAAGACCAGAAGGGGGAAGGAGAGAAACACAAAGCAAAAGGCTGCATTGCTGCTGCCTAAGAAACTAAAAGGAGAAGAGCAGAAATGGCATAAATACAACAACTCTCCTTTGCCAGGCAGCTTCATAAGCAGCAGACAACACAACTTTTCTCTGGATAGATACAGATGGACAGTATGACGAAAGCAATAGATAACGGACCACAGGTTAATGCTGTTAGAGCCTATTCTACCCTTGAGCTATGGCAAAGACTATGTTTGGTTATGAAACATGGAGACGTCACCACATTCCAAGTGCTGAGTGTAATTATGGATGCAGTAGATCTCTTGCTGCTAGGACGTGTGCATGGGGAAATGTTTCCCATAGCTGGAGAGATTTCCATGTAAAGATTCTTTCTTGCCTTAAGAGCTGAGCCAAGGAAAACACAGCACTGGGGCAAGGGAATCTCACAGCAGAAAGAAGAGAGTCCATGAATGATTCCACTGTAGCACCCATAATGGGCGCGAACGCGTTCTGGCCCTTTGCATAGAGGGGAAGTGGGGAACTGGAAATGGCTTTGGACATAGCCCTGGCCTGAAGCTGGCTGATGTTGATCTGTCCCAAAATAGAAGATGGGGAAAGCTGTAATAACCTGCCAGGCTTGGCAGTACTTGAAGAAAGAAGAGAAAGGAAGGGAGGGTGGAGAAAAAAAAGGAGGCAAGGAAGGATGTAAGGAGAACACTCTAAAGAAAGGCTTACCTCAATCCCTGCACTACTGAAGCAAGACAGTCAAGTGAGAAAGTCATGATTAGAGTTCATTACCCCTAGCAGACTATGGACATTAATTTTCTCTGGCAGTAATACTTAAGGTTGCAGCAATGTCCAGCCTGTGGCTGGGGATCTGTGTGCTGGAATGTAGAAATGCAATAGGGTACAGTTACTTGACTCATAGATGTTAATGAAGTTGAAGAAGATGAAAACAGTGCCATAAGAAAAAGAGCTGTTGAGTGAGCAAGGTGAACAACAAATCATTGACAGAGATTACTCCTTCTGTCACCGAAGTTCAATGGTGCATCCATTGGAGAAAACACCTCTTCCATCTATTCTTCTTTCTATTTATTGTTTCATAGCACTTCATCTTCCCTATGTTGCCACATGAATTCTCAGCCTTAAAACACTTTATTAGCTTATTCCTTTAATGCTCCAGGAAGGAAATTAGCCTGGCTGAACAATCCTTCCTATGCAGAAATTGTTCAAGAATTGCTAAGTCTGGTTTAAACCAACAGCACTCTAAGCTTTTCCTCACTACTGCGAAGTGGGATGATGCTACTTACATGACAGTGTGACAAGGAGATTTTCTCTCCCTTTGCTTTTAGGGCTATTCCATCTGTCTTCCTGGGAAAAGAAAAGAAAATATCGTGCTACCCACAGATAACAACCTCTATCTTTCAGATCCCTTTACCCCTTAGATTACCAGTGCCTTGTGCTTCAGGTTTTCAGGCCAAATCAGAGACTAGAATCTAGATTTCAGTAACAAAGGATCTTCAAAGGGAATGCCTGATCTTTTCCTGTGATACTCATAGAAATCCACTTAAGGCTCCTGCTCACAGAGTGCAGCCTTTAGCCACTCTTGATCAAAGCCTGGCAGCTGGTACCAATCCAGAAACAAACAAACGAATAGGTGAACAAATCAGGATCTGAGTTTTGCCCTTGGGTAGCCAGCCTTCTCCATCAACACTGTGAGTATTCTCAGCTGTTAAGCAAGAGCTGAGAAGATAAATCCCAAATATAAGAAATTAAAATCAATAAACTCACTGAATCCTCCATGTCACAGTTCAGACTCATAAAAAGATACAAACACTAAATCCCTACAGTGCTGCTCTTCCACAATTGCACGCATTAAGAAAAGGAAGGAAAGAGTTATATGAAACATTTGGCTGGGTATAGGAATCAGTTATCTTAATGATGCAATATCAAAAGGAAATATTGTCTCATTTAGAGATCTACCAGCTACAGTCACTACAATACTCCCCAAAGGATGGTAATTATTCTCACAGATGCCTAGAAATTAAGAATTATACTTTCACTATATTTAATATCCTAGCTGTACTTTCAAAGATCATCTATCTTAGTAAAGCTTTGGGAATCTAATTCAATTGCTTTTTTGTCTGCCATTGCTTATTTATAATACACATGTCCTTCTGGTGATACAGTGTTCCAGTGGATCTCTCAGAAGGTGGTAGAAGAACTGATGAACAAAAAAGATCTGATCTGCTCACCATGCCTCTAAGATTGCTTCAGCCATGTTTTCTGCAAAGCAAAGGATGTATCTAAAAAGCTACACCTGCCTCTTGCTGATCCAACCACGTGGTAGGACACTTTGTGCTGATTGCTCTGCTAAAATCAACAGCTAGCACAGCTAGCAACATCTGCAACGTATGAGACATTTGTTGACCTGTGTGCAGACGAAGAATAATTAATAATGGATTATTTACAAGACCACACCATTATGGAACAACTTTACCTGGAGCCCCAGAGTAACGCCAAAATTGGTAAGCTGTGCAAGGATAGCTGAAATGCAGCCATTCCTCAAGTGAGACATTGTAGTGCTCAGGGATGTCACGTGCATATGCTTATGATAAAGACAAAATAGCAACGTCATGTTTGAGGGACTCTATATAAAAGTTCCCAGCCAAATTTCTGAGGCATGGCAGCCATCCTGCTTTTTTGAGCATTATCAGCAACTCATCCAATTTGGGTTTCAGTTGTCTCCAGGCAATCTTCACCAGCTTTGTGGTCAGTAAGCCCGTGGTTCACTATGCCTCTGAGTGGCAGTCAACTGAATCCTTTTCCATTTTACTCACTCCTTGATGTCACCCAGGTTTGTGCTGGGTGAGATGTGTGTGCAGCGTTGATGTGGAGGTGCAAGCAGAGCATAAAAAGATAGTGTGGGCACTTTCACTTGGGCTTTACATGTGTCCAGTGTCTAGCAATATGGAAGCAGTACCAGGAACAAGCCCAAGGACAAAGTGCTACGAGGAGACTGCAGTAAGGGAAGGTAAGATCTTGGAAAAAACTGCAAAGTGGATGGCAGAAACCCAAGGGAGGAGGGAGTGTTGGTGGTCCTGGGGGTGGACCGATTGGGATGCAAAGAGGTGGGGCAGAGGCATTCAACCCACTTCTGCTGTTAAGCTTCTAAGCACGTTGTTACTTTTGAGCTGTGTTCCAACACAGCAATTAAAAATATTAAAAATGTTAAAAATGGACTTAACTTGAAGGTCACAAGTACTCATCTTGAATTTTATGCCACTCCTCATATGCTTAAAATTGAGTGTATGCTTAAGTGTTTACTGAATGGGAAGGTAAACTGATAGGCAGCATCAAGTATCAGACTAACAAATGTGTGTAGGGTCTTGGCAGCTTCCAGAAAATAACTGGCAGCGCCTTTCAGCCTCGGAAGCTACTTCTCTTAATAGTCTAGAGTATATGATTCTTCTGATTAACAAACCACAAGATGGATTTCTTTCCAAACATCTGATGCCTTGTGAAAATTTTTCTTAATCAAAATGAATAAGCAGGAAGCGCATATTTTACTATTGTTGCTACGATACTGTGAATTATTGCATTTTTTACTCAACTGCTCTTGTGGTTTTGTACAGCTCTAGGAAATATGTGAAGAAATCTGTCTGGAGAAGGGTTTAATGTGATGCTATAGAAGTTTGGATTCAGCTCTCTACCAGATACTGAGTCATGAAGAGAAAGAGTGATGTTTCAGAAGTAATGGATTATGGATGGAGTTTCTAGGAATTGGTATTTATTCTTACTAAAAATCAGTGATTTAAATCAACAGTGACTCTTGTGTGCCTGAGATCACTGTCATTTACAATTCCTGGTCGATGTGGGAGAGCATCTAACCTTGGCACAGCACCAGCTGTACAGCTGCTGGCACTAGTCTGAGGGCAAGAGAGAGAGAGACTGGAAAACCAGCTAGTGCATGCAGGGTAAAAAGATGTGCCTTGAGCCTGTAGAGTGAATAAGGGGAAAAAATGGATGATTTTTTAACATTCATTGATTAAGTCTTTCCCAGTCTCTTCACAGAGCAGAGCTGTCTGCTATAAAAGTTAAAGCCAGCACAGATCAACAGCAGAACTGCGCAGGTAGAAGCGCAGCTGTACGGTTTCCACAAATCTAGTGGTAAATGTGCGTGTCAAACCACGGAGCTCTGGGCTCTCCCAGGTGCTCCCAGGGCTGTGAGCTTGGTCTTTGCCACTGTGCTATGGCTATAGGTCCTCAGGGGAGCAGCTGCTGCAAGGAGAGATGGAGTGTTTCATTCTGCCTCCAATTAGTGTCAGAATCAAGCCATGTAGCTAGGCTGGCTGGATTTCTCTCTCACACGCAAGCATGCATGCATGCAATCAAAATGATGATGAAGGCAAAACACAAGATGGGAAGTGCAGCTATCAGGAATTTCTCGGCTCACGCGAGGAAGACGGCGAGCGGCCAAGAGAATAGAAGAAGGCAAATCCCTCGTAAAGAAAAAAAAAGTAGACAGAAATGCAAAAAAATTGGAGTTCTTTTAAGGCTTGAGAAAGTGGAAGGAGACGACGCTGTGGAGGGGAAGGTGGAGAAAAATGAGAGAAAACAGGGAAAGGCTGGGGAGTTACCAATGCCACAAGATCACAGACCTGATGACTGTGTGCTAATTGTGCTCGGTTTATAATAAGCCTCAAACGTTGGCCCCAGCTGCATTCAGATGAGCTGAGAACATGTACCATAGCACTTGTCAGGGAATGCTGTTTTCTTATCAAGACGTTTAGTGATGGATGGGAAATGAACTAGTGGTTTCTATGTCCATCTTCTAGCAGAAGCGAGCTGCCACTAAACCAGAAGTTGTGAACTGCTCTGCTCAAGCTCTGTTTTAATTTCTGCTGGAGAGCTGTGAAACCAAACCCTCAGACTGATAAGGGTGAGGCTGCTAGCCGTGGGCAGCTGGAGGGATAGGATGCAGAAAATTACTCTTGCTGCTAACTCTGTCCATGCATATGCAAAGACAATCAGTTACAGCTATAAAGTGTTGCAGTAACCTCTAAAATATGTGTCTGACAAAAAACCTATTTAAAATAAAAAAAACATTTGCTAGTTTTGGAAAAAAGCAGCAATATATGTTCAGAGACACCTCCGAGAACCGTGCGAGTTTTCCCTTGCTAAGCTTTCAAGAGGACCAGGCGAGCTGCAGTCACCATTGCTGTATGGGGTTGCTGAAGCTGCATTGCTGAAGGAAGAAATATCCAGGAGAAGTTAGGAGTGAAGAAGAAGCAGTCTGTGCTGAGCAAGAGGATGAAGAAGGTGCTGACTTGGAGGGAGCCCCACCGGACCTTGGAGTAGGGCTGTACCCACCCGGTTCTTGGCTGCGGGTTGAGCCTTAAGACCAGTCAGCCACTGGAGGATGCTGAGTTCACCTTGCAACTTGACAGCTGAGGAGCACTTCAGAGACCCTCAAAGTGAGACCACAGGACAGAGAGGTAAGTGCCAAAACCACATTTTCAGTGTGCCCATGTTTCTCTTTTGTAACTTTTCAATTCCACAGCTGAGAATGTAATGAACCCTTAACTAACTTGTGTAGAAGTATTTTTTGTCTCTACACTTGTCTAGGTGCATGCCTGAGCCTAGCTCAGTCCAAGGCTTGCTGCTTCTCTGGAAGCAATGAATCCACGTAAGGCAGTGTGTGCAGAGGCACACGTGTTAAGTGCCTGCAAGCCCGGATGCATTAGGAAATGGCCTCGGTGTGATTACAGCCGTTAGGGCACAACAGGACCAACCCAGCCAGCCTGGGGTTAATACGATCAGTGACAGCTCCTCAGGTTTGCCCACTTGCCTGTTTTGGGCTGGGGACAAGCTGCTGGGAGATAGCTCAGTATGCCTTTTTATCCCAAAATGTCTCACCCAACGGAGACAGCCACATGGGCTAAAGCAGATGACACCATTATTAGTTAAAAAATAAGGGAGATTTTAAAATGGGTCATGACTCCAGCCTGGTACTTCAGGATGAGTTTTGATGAGTAAAATGTGTGCAAATATGTCCCCTACAAAGTGAGCCACTTTTGTCCCTTTTGCATGAGTATGATGATTGCATCTCCTAATCTGTACTGAAATGCATCCATCTCCCTCCCGTCCTCTCTCCGTCTCCTCAGTTCTAAGTCACAGATGCAAAATTCTTTCAGTCACTTATCTGGCAGGTATGTATGAAATGCAGTTTTAGTTCAAAGATATGTACTAATACAATAAACATATCACAAAAGGCACCACTTGGTCAATATGCTCAACATTGTGTGCAACAGATAAACCCAGAAAGAACTGGTGAAGCAACAATAATTTTTATGTTTACGGAGTAGTTACATGTTACTGAGCAACTCAGATGAACAGGATTCATCACTGGTCAGTTGTCCCTTGCTGTTATATTACTCCAGGGAAGTGTGTTTTATTCAACTGCCTGTGGAGCCTGCCTATTAATAGAGGTCTAAAGTGCACCACATTGGCCATTGGCAGTCCCATGAAGATGCGTAAGTGCGTATTACTCATTTTGTAGTTTGTGTGTAATTTGAGCCTTTTGAGTTTCCTGAGAAAGTCTTAGCTTAGGTGTGTATCATCACCTTAAGCAAAGGTGATGAAATTCAGGGGAGTTTTGCTGTTGGATTCCCAGCTGTAAGGTGGTGTTGGGGCTGAATGTCTATCTGTGCTCAGGACACAACTTACTGGAGGCTGTGAAAGCATGCTGGGAAGATATCATGGCTGCTGTTGGTGACTGTGTTAGATGGACAGTTTGTCCGACCCAGGTCAGCTGTGGTTCTGTTCTGTGCTGTATCATGGCTGTCACCCCACATGAAAGCACATGACATCTTTGATCTCTACTTTTATCAGGGTCGTTGGAGAGGCCTCCAGGCTGACCTAGGCTATTTTGAGGCCTTGCCAACAAGCTTCCCCACCGTGCTTAAAAATATAGTCCAGTCAACCATGGATCCACCTCATCAGATATTTCTGGTTTAAGAAAAAACCATCTTCCTGGCTGTCTTCTCTTTTGCCTGAGCACAGCAGGATTGTCCAGAACACTGGGTGGCTGGTCCTAGTCTGACTGAGCAACTTCCCAAGCAGAGGATCTGGGTAAACCCATGCTGGCAACAACAAAAGCACTCTTCAGAAAAAGACTGTGTCCTCCCTGTTTATGCGCAGGGAAGGGCTGGTGGAAGTTGTGGTGGTTGGAGGTCGTCTTGGGCACAGCAACCATGATATGATAGAATTTTCAATATGTGGTGAAGTTAGGAGGGTCAGCAGCAAAAGCGCTATCTTGGATTTCCAGAGGGCTGACTTCGGCCTATTCAGGACGCTGGTTTGGAGAATCTCCTGGGAAGCAGCCCTCAAAAACAAAGGAGCCCAGAAAGGCTGGACTGACTTTGAGAATGAAATTATGAAGACGTGGCAGCAGGCCGTTCCTATGCACCAAAAAATGAGCTGGTGTTGAAGAAGACCGGCCTGGGTGAGCAGGGAGTTTTTGAAAGAACTCAGAAAACGAAAAAGTGTATCAACTTTGGAAAAAGGGGCAGGTGAATCAGGAAGCATTCAAGGATATTGTAAGGTCATGTAGAAAAAGAATTAGAGAAGTGAAAGCTCAGTTAGAACTTAGTCTGGCCATCTCTGTTAAGGATAACAAAAGGAGGGTCAGGGAAAATCTCCATTCCCTATTGGATAAGTTGGGGAACATAGTAACTGTAGACAAGGAAAAGGTTGAGGTACTTAACACTTTCTTTGCCTCAGTCTAACAAGAAGACTGGCTGTCCTCAGGGCCTCTGGGCTCCTGAGCTGGCAGACAGGGATGAGGAGCAAAATACCCCTCCTGTAATCCAGGAAGAAGTAGTTAGTGACCTGCTGTGTCAGATCCCAACAAGTCTATGGGTCCAGATGGAATTCATTCCAGGGTGCTGAGGGAGCTGATGCCCTCTACCATTTATCACCAATCCTGGCTAACTGGGGAGGTCCCAGATGCCTAGAGGTTGGCCGAAGTGACGCCCATCTATAAGAAGGGCCAGACGGAGGATCTGGGGAACTATAGGCCTGTCAACCTGACTTAGATGCCTGCCAGGGTTGTGGAGCAAATCATCCTGAGTGGCATGTAGAAGACAAACAGGGGATCAGGCCCAGCCAACTAGTCAAGTCTTGGTTGACCAACATGATCTCCTCTACAACATGGTCACCTGCTTAGTTGATAAGGGAAAGGCTGTGGATGTTGTCTATCTGGATTTTGGTAAAGCATTTGACACCATTTCCCACAGCATTCTCCTGGAGAAACTGGCTGCTTACGGCTTGGATGGGTGCACCCTTTGCTGGGTAAAAAACTGTTTGGATGACCAGGGCCAGAGAGTGGTGATGAATGGTGCTGCATCC
>NW_009722128.1:62996-85691 GCF_000703405.1 Apaloderma vittatum | reverse complement strand
TGGGCACGTTTTGCCACCTGCAGCGGTTTAGGGCTTAAACCTTTTTTCTCTGTAGAGCTGGTGGTGCCTGCCCGGTGTTTGGAGGGGTTTTTTCGTTGTGTACCCCCTTCCTCTGGTCAGTGTCCGTCTTGTCAGCATCACTCCGAATGCTCCCCTTGCCTTCTGTTACAGCTCTGCCTGGCCCAGCTCTGCCCTGTCTGCAGTTTTAACAACTATCCCGAATAACCGTTTTCCCTGAAGAAAGGCCATCAACAGGACCAGGCTAGGTCAGAGTCTTTGGGGACGTGAACCCCGATTATTCCTGTTTACAAAGCTCTGACATTGAGTCAGTGTTGTCAGGGCTGGGGTGATTTATAAAGCAAACGGATTTATTTTTTATTTTAAAGCACTCTTTGGGTGAATTAACCTACAGAAAAAAGTAATGTGGAAGGTAAATATGCACGTGGTTAAATTTTGAGATGTTTAAGTGATGAGTGTTTAACAAGTTTCTGTTTAGATTTGTTTTCATTAGTTTACTGGACAAAATATTCTTACTGTGTGTTTATTTTTTCAGTGGGATATTCTGTAGTTGCTCTTAATCATGTCATCGATTTTAAAGAAAAGAAACAGGTAATTTTTGTTTGGGTTATGTGTTCTTAATGTTTTTTTTCTTGTAAACCTTCATGCCGAATTACATGTCCCTGAATAATTTTATCTGCAGATTGTACATCTAAACACATGTAAGAATGTCTGCATTTGTGTCAGAACTCCGATTTTATAATTCAGCATAATTGCCCTGCAGTTAACTTTTACAATGGCCTGCATATTGTCCCTGGGAAACAATTTTGATAGCATGGCAGATTTCTTAGGACACAGATTTTGTTTACATTTTAAGCTTAACTCATGACATTTTGAATAACTTTGTTTTGTTTTCTTTTAAGGAAATCGTCAAGCCAGTATCTCCTTTGGAGCTGATCCCATCTTTGCCTATTGTACAAGTATGTCTAGTTCTATCTATGTATTATTATTCAGAGTTACAGTTTTTACCTTGGCATGTTTGTGTATGTGATTTTGTGTATTACATATTAATCAAAAGGAATTTGTCTGTTGCTTGATTGCTAAAACACCTAGCACTAGAAGAATGTTACACTTGTATTAGAGTAGCCTCTGTGTTTTTAGAACTCATTAAAGAAATTGAATGTTCTTGCAGTTGAATAATTACAGTATAATTCTTGAAATATGATGGAACAAGATTTGGATGTAATGACCGAAGTTTGTATTTCAAATTACTGGCATTTGTTAACTCAGGAACTGCTTTTACTTGAAGTTGTGGCCTGCCTTGGGAACCACAGCAGTGTTGACACATAGTCAATTTTCCTGATGATTTTACTTTGTTTGTTTATTTATTTCTCCTTCCTATTGACTTTTCATCAGAGAAACACAACCCTTTCTTTGTAAAGGGCAGGTATAACATCAAACAGATCAATATAAGATAGGCAAATGTAACTACAAACTTTAGGAAATTAGTAGAGGCAAGAATATGAGCAGGGCATCATTTTCTTTTTATAGCAAACATGGTAAAAATCCCCACAAATTTTTGCCTTGGAGCTTTTTAAGTCTTTTTGTATTATTTCTTTTTTTTTCTAGGGGACATCTAAAAGAATTAAAGTCTTAACTCGGCTGACACTTGTTGTTTCTGATCCTTCTCACTGTAATCTCTTGGTATGTATATTTAGTATGTTAGTTTTCCAGTTTTTATTTCATCTTCTCAATGAATGAATGAAACTTTGGAAATTGTATGGGGACACTCAGCAGTGATTTCTCAGATCACATCTTAGCAAATGATGTGATCATGAAGATGTGATGGGAACTTACAAGACTGAATATGGCTTCTGCTGATATAATTTGTCAATATGGGACAATAGTTCTGTTTCTCGGTCCTTTTCTTTGATTTCTGGACCTATGTGCGTAAAACAAAAGACCATGAGTAAGCCCTGTGTTTACATCTTGGTGCTACATGAAACAGAAGGTGCAAGTACCTTACTAGGTAAGTGGAACAAGCCTCAAAATGAGAACAAGTGACTTCACAAAATGACTCGCAGCAGACATCTGCTACGTAATTGGGTGATTACTAGCTTTGGTTTAGTACTTGAAAGTGAAAAGGGATTTTCTTTTACTTTGGTCAAAATCACTGAGCATAGCTTTGACATCTGCCATAATTCAAGGTAGTAATAGTTTCCTCCTTTTGCAGAGATCAACATCTGCAAATATAAGGTTATATGACATCATAGCAGTATTTCCGAAGACCGAGAAACTCTTCCATGTAAGTACGATCGTCTGATCAGTATTTGACAACTTAGTGCCTTGGGCTGGTTTCAGTACATGCTTTGTTTTGGGTTTGTTTTCAATTTTATGCAGGCCTGCATGTCATGGGGCTAATTAAGCAACAAGTGACCAATGGTTAAAATCTGAAACACCTACCTGCTAGATGGACACATGTGCCCCTGCGCTGTGGTTTCCTTTGTGTGTCTTGTACTCCTTTTCAGTGAGGAGAAAAAACATCCTTCTTTTTTTTCTGGTGTATATAATATACTATCAGTGTGTCGAAAACTTGTCTTGAACTTAACTTCTCAAATTCTGACACCTTCTGCAAAACATATTTACTGTCTCCTGTTAGCACTAATAGTTGAAGGTCTCTAAAATGCCAGGGAAAACAGGAGGATTTTAAAGTGGAACTAACATGGTTCTGAGAGTTTTAATCTTAATCCTTTTAATCTTACGTCTTCTCATGGAAGTTCGTCCGAATGAATAGCTGATGTCTTTTTCATTATTTTTCCCTTTCTTTTTTTTTTTTAATATCAAAATAGGAGCAAGAGCTTACAAGACAGCTAGTTCTGATTGTTATAGCATCTTATGAACAGATAAAATAAAATTTCCAAAAGTAAGCATGCCAATTAAACATTGGTCCATTACCTATCAGACTGAGATTTCGGGGTTTGTTTTGTTTCGAGTGTTTTGGATGCTCAAGTTGGGTGAGAGAAGCTTCACTTCTGTGACTTCATGATATGTTTGTTACTTTGCCTGCCAAGAAAACCACTGAGGCTCTACATAAGTAGAGCAGCCTGAGGGGAAATACTTGAAGGGCAGACATTTGTTTTCTCACTCGAATTTTATCCTGGCTGTTCAGAGCAAACTTGCAACTGAGAACGGCCTCCACAAAATTTGTGAGTGTTTGAAGGTGTTGCTGTATCAGTGTTACCAAACAGATGCTGACTTTTGTAGCAGTGGTAGCGCTCCAAGTGTACTAGTGAGAGAAAATGGTGGATGTGAATCACTTCTTAAATTTTAGTTAGGATTAATTTGTGACTTTGGCCCAACACTGTTCTTTCTCACATAGGTTTATGTTAAGAGAAACACAAATATTTTGAACAAAAACCCCAATAGTCTGTCACTTCCAGGATTTTATAAAAACAAGGTATTGGAAGTGTTTAACCATGAACTAGTTTGTCAATTTCTGGTGTTTGACTGAAGACATTTATTATTTAGAGGTGATACCTAAATGCAGTGATGTTTAGTCATTCTTCAGTCATTACTAAGAGCACTAAGTATCGTATTGTCTTCCAACTTTTATCCATAGCTGCTCTATCTTGAATAGACCCTTCCTGCCAGAAAAAAATCCTGGTTTTAAAACACCATTCAAGGCAGAATGATCTCAGCTTGGCTTATTGGGTGATAGGAGTTTGTTATCTCAATGTCTCTCATTTTTAATTAAATTATCTGGAAGCAGGTTGCCTTTTAGTCAGAATTTTTTTTTTCCTTAGAAAACCCCAAATTGTGAAGTCTGACTTGTTGCAAGCTCATACATAATAACATTAACTCTGAAGTGGAAGAGTATATGGAAGTGTCCTGTCGTTTCACAAGCAGGTGTGCAGTTTTAAAGCAGTGTAAAGAAGGCCCAAGGGCCACCAAAAGGAAATGTGAGTCTCTTTGGAGGAGTACCAGAATTTACTTTCAAAGAGGGCTTGTCAGTATAAAACTGAGTCCATTTTGTTTTTTAAAAAATTAAACCTGCTTTCTATTACTGCTAAGTACCTGTTTTGACACATTAAGATTATATACTTCTGAGGTTTCTTTCTACATTATTTACCTTCCTTCTTAAAAACTTGTCCAAGTAAGTACAAAGCAAGAGCCTACAGAAGAAGGTGAACTTTAAAGAATTTTTCAGCAGAAGAATTCAAGCATTAATTATAACAATTACAGCTCAATGAAACTAATTTCTGACAACTTTTATTTCCGTTGCAAGACTTCAGGATTCCTGGGGGTGCAAGAGAGGTGGATAGTAGTAAAATACTTTTGAGGACCACTCTCCACCTTTTGGTTTCTGGCAACAGTGTAAAACCTGACTTCTCATGTGTGCTCAATCAGTTTATCATGTTTAAGCAAGCACCTGAAGCCATTTAATCAACAGGGGCACACTGGTTTTTTGGGGGAAGGGGCTTGCTTTCATTTAAGGGTGGGTATTTTTTGTTTTCAGCCATATTGTGGATTCAGCTGCAGTTAGACATCCAGCTGCTGCAGTGTTTAAGCTGGCACAAACACCCACTCATTCCTGCAGGGCCCTGTCTGCTCTGCTGGTGAAGCCACTTGCTCAAATGCATGGCAGTTCGGTTCGAGGAACACAGTTTTGGCTGAAAAGTAACCAGAGTTTGGGCTAAGTTATTTTCTGGGCAGATCTGTTTTCCCTGCTCTGATTCGGCATTCAGCCATGCAGGTCATTGTGCTGGCCCAAAGAGGAGGGCTGAGCTCTGGGCCAGCTTGTGCAGACAGCCACTGATTAAGATGATGCTCTCACAGATGATTAGACAGTACCTTAGGAAGGAACTGGGGTTGTCGATGAGACCATCTTCGTTGCTTCCGTGTTGGCAGCACTTTAAGCTGGGGAGGGAACCCAAGTGTGTTTCTTGCAAACTGCAAGAGATGAAAGACTTCATCTTCACATGTTCACATTCAGGACAGATTCGTATGTTTGTCTTTTGCTTACAGGTTTTTGGTTTTCTACCTGTGTCACTTTTGTAGAGGTATCCACAGGGAATCTGGTGCAAGTGACATTACATGTGGAGTTTTGGTGTGTAAGTCTAGCTCTAGCAACTTGTGGATGTTTCTGAAAAGGATAAAGCCTTCTAGGGTGGGTCTTGCCTGACAAATTAGCTTTGTGTTTTAAAATTGACTGTTGGTAACTCAACATTACCTCAAGAGCGTCATCTTTCTCACTAACAATTTGGCACACAGACTGTTTTCCATAGGACAGGATTTTTGATGTTTTTGGAAAAGAAATGCATGACCATTGGAGATGTGCTCTAATTTTAGCGTGGTACAGAACCAGTCTGTGCCCTCTTGTCATGAGCTAGAGAAGCTTTTCTGTGACTGAGTGTGGTGGGGATATCTACTGAAACATTGCTCAAATTCTCAAAATTTATATCCTCAGGGGTACAAGGAAACTGTGTTGGCTAAGATAATTGTAAATATGCTCTAAGTCTCTTAAGGCGATTGTTTTGGGCTGCAACAGGAATGCACACTCCATGCTAGTAGTAAGGTCTGTGCCTGTTGCTTTTCGAAAAATTTTGCTTTTCAAGATGTCCGACTGTTTTAATGATATGGGTTAGTTCTACCTGCTGTTTGTAAGCAATTAGCAGATCACCAGTATGTAAAAAAACTTGCTTATATAAGTTGGAGGATGTAGTGCCAAGCCAAATTTCAATGTTTATTCTTAAAACCTTTGCCGAAGCCTTCTATAGGCCATCCAAGCAGTGGTGAATTTATTTCTAGCTCTCTGGAGTTTGCCAGCAGATGGGGCTCTTGCCCGCAGTGTGGCCAAGCCGGCGCTGGGCTGTACAACTGCGACTGCTGTTTTCTGTGTAAGGTTTTTGCATTTCGGACCCTTTCAGCAGGCAGGGTAACCTTAACTTACCTGTGTGTGTGTGATCTGTCCAGGAGCCAAACTAGGATGAACAGTAGAGTGCTTGGAGAAATCTCCTCTCCAGCTTTCCATGCAGTGCAGGAATTCCTTCTTATGGGGAAGTAGGTCTCTTTTTTTCGTTTTTCCTTGGTGGTGTTTTCTGAAATGTTCTTGTCACTGGAATTCTGTAGTTATGCTGGCATTTGGGTTACTGCCTTTCCCACTGTGCTTAATTTGCAGAATGGAAAAGAATTTTCCAGTGCTCCTGGAGCTGATTAGGAAGGCTTGTTTTCTCATCACATAGAGCCACTTGCATACTTCTGATGTGTATCCTTGCTTTCCTTCATTTTCAGCTTTCTCTTCTCCTGAATTTCTTATGATCTTTCTGATGTATTTTATAGGACATGATTCAGAGCTGTTTGCTCTGTGCATGTTCCCATAAATCACTTCTGTCTAGAAGGTAATTTGTAGTCCATGTAAAAAAAGGAGTAAAATAGGCTGTAGTAGGGCTAAGCTTACAGATGCAAATCTGATTTGATGCACTAGATTCCAACTGTGTCCTGCCTAAGAGAGTTGGTAAAAGTCTCTTTACTTTAGTCCCTTTTCCTTTCCCTTTGGGGAGGGAGAGGAGGGTCTAGAGAGCATGTGTCAGCTGTTCAGTGATTGGCCTGGCCCTAACCCTCAACAGTAGGATGTGAAGATAAAGTTTAGCCTGAATGGCCCGGTAGAGATGTTTAACACCAAAAGCCTTGTGGTTTGCTGGGTCTTTGAATTGCCTGCATGTGTGCTGTAGCTCTCCCGTCTAGGAAGGAGTGCTGTCAGCACCTAAGAAGCATTCCTAAAGCTGGGCCTATGCTCTTGCCTCCGCCCAAATTTCATGCAAACAAACTGGTAGAAAACTAGTTTGCAGAGCAACAGCCTGCCTCATGTTAGAGCAGCCCAGCCCTGGGACTCCCCGCAACCCCCACGGCTTTCAAGGCAGTGTGAGGAGGGATGAATGGTTGGCGCCTGGCCCAGGTGTGTTGGGAGCAGCTGCTGGCAGGTTTCTGAACGCAGAGTTCCCCTGCACGTAGAAAGTTCCTTTTCAGCTTCCTCAGCCTGTTTTATCTTCTTTGTTCCAATGCTGCTTACAGACATTAATCTGTCCCTGTGTAATCTTCTTTAAAGAGTGGGCATATATAATTCCTACATATCTTGTGTGTATGAGATTATATGTAAAGGGCTCCCTTTTATGTGCACTTGGTTTCTCTGTATGTCAGTATGGAGATTCTCCGCCCTTTGTTCGTTCCTTCCGGCTTTTAATACAGGCTGTAAATTGTGCTGTGAGTTCAAAGCAAAGCTTTTAAACTATAACCTTCAGTGCTGTCTTTAGACTCCTCTAGAGATGTGGCTTTCGGGAGGGACTGCATGTTCCCCACCCAGCCAGGAAAGTGGGGCCCTTCGGATCAGCCTCCAGTATTGGGCATGAGACACCACCAGTCACTGACATTCTGCTTTTCTTCCAGTCTTTTCTCAGTTGCTTCTGGTTGTCCTAGTTTGAGCTAAACAGTACTTATACTGTTCAGTGATTTTTACTTTTCAGCTCAGTCTCTTGTGAGGGACTGCAGTTAACAGCCTTTTTTTGAAGACAGTGCACCTAATGTTTAGTTACTGCCTGGCATTGGGATACAGAAAGGCTCTTGCTTATACTTTCTACTGTAGTAACCAAGGTCACTGCTGGATTTTGTATGACACACTGGGGGTGCCTGGAAATCAAGATGTCACAAGGAAGTAAAAGGTTGCACCTCCAGTGAGGAACAGACAAGACAGGTGACTAACAAGAGTATTCCATTCCATATATATCATATTCAGTATAAAGCTGAGGGATCATGGAGGTTAAGCCGCCGCCTTCAACGTCCAGCATCTGAGGAGGACACTGTCCGATCTTCTGCCTTTGATCCCAGTCCTGAGTTCTCAAAAATCCAGCTCCTGTGTCTGGCTCACCGCTGCTGCTGAGCCTGGGCCTTCCCTGGTGTTGCCTGCCCTGCAGCATCAGCTGTGATTGCTATCCAGGGATTGTCCTTCATTAGCTCTGAGTTCTTTTGCCAAAAGCCAGCATTGCTTCTGCATGTCCTTTGTCAGGTAAAAACAAAGCACTAAGTCTTCCCTTTGGGTTGGTCATTATTTTATTAAAAAAGCAGTTCTGTAAGTGAGAGAAGGCTTGGGTTTTTAAGCCCACAGTGCTCAAGCTGTGCACCTGTAGCCCTGCTGTTTCACTGGTATACCTGCAAGGCACTGTACCTCTTCACTTTAAAACTGAACTCACCCCAGAGAGACACCTGTTGCTTTAAGGAATGAAGGAGAATATTGGTGCATCTGAAGTTGGTTATGCATTTTTGGCATATCTAATAATCTGTTCCCATTTCTGTGCTGTAGATTGCTTGCACAACTCTAGATGTGGATCTGGTATGCATCAATGTAACAGAAAAGCTGCCATTCTACTTCCGAAGGCCGCCCGTGAATATGGTAAATTTACATCTAAATTGTTTTCTTGCTGTTAAATTCTGTATTTAATGTCAATCTGAGCTGAATTCCCTACCATTTCCCTCCCACCATCCCCTTCCAAGTGTTTTTTTTTTATTTTCTTGCATAATGTATAGTGTTGTTTCACTTCAAGGTCTTCACTGTGGCGTTTAATACACAGTTATGTATGTTCTTTATTTTTCACCTTCCTGTCCCCCACTTAAGAGGGCAGAAGTGGTGTTCCCAAGGAATGGAAACAGAGCCTTGAGGCCACTACTGTGCTAAGCAGTGAGATGTGGTGTGATTGCTGACTAAGCTACTTCCCAAACCAGAAGTGGTACAGCTGTGTCAGAATAGATAAGCAGCCCTGTGATTTAAAAGACAAGAGAATGTAAATGACAGTGTTAATTTGGGAGAAGGATGTTGTGCCAATTATTTGGATGCCAACTGTATTGAATCCATACTTAGACAAAGGAATGTCTTGGCAAATGAACCAAAAGTGGAATTGCTAAATATCTGCTGTGAGACACAAGATGACTATCAGCATGGATCAGATATGTTGTTGAAACTATTGTGTCTGCTGTTGGTGGTTCACCAGAAAGGTTAATCTGAACATGTTTTTAGGTAAACTATTTTGTTTCCTCTGAGTATGTGTCAGGGTTCGTTCCACATGGGCATTCTTGGCTGATGCAGTCCTTGGTGCTTAAAATTTTAAATTTGGAATTGGCTAGAAATCCTACTTCCTCTTTTACAGAAAGCTTGACTTAGAATAAAAATTGCAAACTAACTAGAATTAATCCTGAAACAGAGCAAAAGTAGTATTTTGGAATTTATTCTAGGCTGAGAGTTTCACCATTCCACTTAGAATAACAATTTTGTATGAAATGTTGTTTGAAGGTGCTCTAGTTGCCTAAAACTCCAGCTGACCCAGCTGAGGAGCTGGGTAGCTCCTGGAGCCCTGTGTTTGGAGATATTTTTCCTTATGAGCTACTTCTCAGCTTCCACACTCCCAGCTTCAAGGCAGTCTGTGTGTCAGACTGGTTTTGTGCATCCTGGGGCAGTCAGGTTTGGTTTCTGTGATGCTAAACAGACAGATTGGCAGGCAGCTGAAGCGGTGGGGATGAAGTTAAGAATCTGCTTGACTGGAAATTGGTGTATTGCCATCACCTGCTTTGGTTTTGATAAATTCAGGCTTCTCTTCTTGTTTGCAGATGTCAGACCAGTTCTGTGTAAAACATTTGCTGTGTACATAGCTTCTGTTGTGCTTGCATGCAGAGGTCATACACGGATGGGAGCTGGATTAATTCCATATGTATTCAGTTACTGAACTCTTTTGCAGTATTAACATTGGAGCATTTTTTAATATTACGAGTATAAAGCACAGAGTAACGTTTCAGGCAAATACAGCGTAAGCCATGGAGCAAGGAGCTCCTGATTTTGAATTGTGTCTTTATTGCTAACTCACTGTGTCCTGTAGGAAGCTGCTTAACCTTTCTCTGTGTGCTTCCAAAAACTAAGAATACTAGGTTTTTGGTGAGACACTTTGGCAGCTAGTGAAGGATTTTAAAGCAACAGAAAACGTAATCAGTTTTACTATTTGGAACCTGTTGTGTGACTTACTGTTATTTAATATTGTCACAGATACCAGAGTATACTGTGAGGCAGGAGAGAAGGGCCCACTTTGGTGCTTTTATGCAAGGACAGATTCCTAATCTCTAAGATGTGGGTGCTGTGGGAGCAGTGATCTTCCTTACAGCAGGCTGTGAGGCTAGAGGAGAGTCCTCAAAATTTCAAGACTTATTTCTGACCAGCAGCGATTAACGTCTCCTCAACTCTGGGAGAGTGGAAGGCCAAGTACAACTAATAAGTGGCTGGCATTTCTTTGTTTGTTAAACCTCATTTATCTGTCATCCCAAGATTCAAGTACACACATCTGGTGTACAGTGAAACCTTCTCCCCCCTCCCATTTCATGCTGTGCCGTGCTCTTGCTGGAACAATTCTGTCTTAATTTTTGCGTATATAACACAGTTAAGCTGAGAATAAGCTACATCAGTAATAGACAGCACTTGTTAGATTGTTATGCTTCTCTCCTTTTGATTTTTTGATCACTCTCTTTCATGAAGGCAATAGATCGAGGCATTTACTTTGAACTTCTTTACACGCCTGCCATCAAAGACTCCACAATGAGAAGATACACAATTTCAAATGCGATCAGCCTGATGCAGATCTGCAAAGGAAAGGTAAGCTCTCAAAGTGAAAGCAAGCTAATTAATTCAGTTCAAATTTTCTGGAGTTGTACAGACTGAGCCATTTTAAATGAGTTTGATACTGGAGTTTCTGAAGCTGTGACTGAATCTTTGCCTACTAATACAAGGACACAATTATTCTAGCTCCAGGTACTTCCAGCCATGCAGCACTGTGTGCTTTCTTCTGAAGTTGTCAAACTGTTAGATTCTTTCTTTTTCAGAACAACATATCTGTTATTATGGTATGCAATACCCAAAACAAAAGTGGAAAAAAAAAACAAACCTGCCAGAGATCTAAGGTTTGCACTGGAACTGAAATGCATCCATCTCTTTAAAATCCCGCATTTCATATTTCTGATTGACCGAAAGCTCTTTTTTTGGTAGTATACAGTGAATATGGGGGGTAGAAAAATAATAAGAAAAAAGTAGAAATCTTGTTTTCCTAAATGGTTAATGAATTTCCACTGTACAAAACAGACCCAACAGCTGGCTATTGGCCAGGGCTTTGCTGCAGTCAGATCAACTGCATTCTTCCCTGCTACTGAAACCCAAGGAAGAAGTAATGCTTGCAGCTGAGGCGCCTGTAATCCTTTGCTTTCATACCTTACCTCCTCCCAGGCTAAGCTGCCTATCATGCTGGGTCCTCTCAGGCCATGGGGTTTTTTTAACAGGGAAACATATCAAAATACATATCCAAGTTAAAGGAGATGGTAGCTCCCACCACTTTTATTTGAAACGGCTTTTGCTGCACTTAGCTAGTCCAGAGAAGCCAAAATTGGCATTACCCTGCAAATCTAGTCTGAAGTGGGATATACAGTTTGGAAGGCCAATTGAAAGCACATCCATCATTACCCGAGTTCCCCTCAGGCATGGCAGCCTATTTTATAGGATGGCAGAGTGGGTCAAAGAGATTAATTCCCTTGGTGGTACAGAAGAAGGTTGGCCTTTTCTAAGAAGCCCAGCTCTTTGGGCAAAATACTGACTGAGAGATGAAGTACGCCCCCCCGCCCCTTTCCTTTGGGCTTCCTTTTTGCCAGTGCTCCTCTTTTCCTCTGTGCGGTTGAAGATGTGCCTCTCTGCAGCTGTTGATTTGCAGAGCATCGGTTGAGTTGGTGTCACAAACAGAGCAAGTGAGATGTTTGGGCACTCAGTCTGTGCGCAGTGCCCTTTCTTTCTGCATCTGTCAACTGAGTGCATCTGTGCCTGGAAGGTAAATCAGCTCAGGCTGGGCAGGACAAGTTGTTGTTAGGCGCTGAGAGAGGTGGACAAGGACTGCTGGCATTTCTCTGTTTTTTGACTCCAGACTCAGTAGCTAGTGGTCCAGCAGTGACAGTTACTAGCCCTCACTGGCAGTTTGTGTTCATCAGTTCTGCAAAGGTCTTTTTTTAATAAGACATGGGATGGTTGGACCATAGGCTGCTTGTGTTGTCACCTGGCATGCAGCTCTCACCTTCTGTAACCTGTAGTTTTTGACCTTGTAGCAGCTGTTGGATCCTTTAGTTCCTCCTTTGTTGTAATAGAGCAGAGAAATTTCCAGAAATTTACTGGAATCTTCGCATTGAACAGAGTCATTAAAACATGTTAAAATATGCAGAGAATGAGGGAGGGACTTGTCTGCCTTGCCAGACAGAAGGGGTACATAGCCACAGGCCCTCGCCTCTTGGGTTTTGGTAACCAAGCGTGGGTGCTGTGCCTGAAGCAGTGTGCTGAACAGCTGCTGTCTCTTTCACCTGAGGAGGTAATGTTTTGCCTTTGAGTTCTTCCCTTTAGCCCTTCCCTTGGATTTGCCTTTTTCTGCCACTCCTTCACTCGCTAGCAGTGCTTTTCTTGCCTGCTCTTGTCTTCTCTTCTCTTACCCATTCCCCTACTGGAAGCCAATTGCCTTTGAACCAGGCAGTGCATGTTTCCATGAACCACGATCCCGTGCTGGTTCGAGACATCTCACACAGCTGCTCTGGGAGCTTCTCTGAGCCTGGGAGGCAGGCATTGGTTGCTGCAGGTCAGAGCAGGAGACTTGAATTTTCCCAGCAAATTTTTGCAGTCATTACCTTAAAAAACCACCCTTGAGATCTGTAATGCAGTTGTTTTAAAGGTGAACTGTGCAGAAAGAAATGTGCTAGGCTCCGCTGTGATGTGTGCTGTTAAGTCACGCCGATAGACGCATTGCTTCTGCTTCTGGCCTTCCTTATGAGAAGGCAGCGCTGTCTGGCCCGTCCTTTCCTCCTCAGCACGCGAGGAAACTTCGAGCACAGTGTGAACATGCAGTCATTTCTGAGCACATAGCTCTGTTACGTGTTGTGTTCCAGCTGTGCACAGAGCACTTTCTTCCAGTGTCTGCCCTGCACTTTGTGCTGGGGAGGTGGCAGGACAGGCAAAGCAGTGCAGGGAGGGCATCGAAAGCCCCGCCTTGTAACCAGCAGTGGTGTGACGGGTTGGATGTGTTGGTGGTACTGATGTCAGAGAGGGAAAGTCTTTTGCTGCCTCAGTACAATTCTCTTTGCTGCCTACTCAAGCAGGAATTCCCAAAGCCTAATAAAAGACACAAGGAATTTTTTGCTGCTGCAGATTTTCCACCTGTACAATACAGTCTCTCCCTGGATGAGCGTCCCTGGGGGTTTAACATTCGAAGAGTGCTGGCAGCTGAGCTGTGGGATCTGCCAGCCCATGAGCAGTCACATCCATGTTGTGCAGAAGCCCTTTGGGAGAGAAGCGGGGAGGATGTCTCTCTGCCTGGTGATTTTCAGGGAGGTGCCAATGTTGAGGGAAGTGAGTGTATGGCATGAATTGGCAACCACCACCTACCTGCAGGCGGTTTTCCTGAACCAGTGTGAGTTTAAGGCCAACAGGAATGCTGAGGTTAGGATTGTGTTGTACCACGACACAAAGAGTAGGCTGAAAGTTTAGGAGCATCAAACTATCTAAAGGAACTATCTGTAAGCTACTTCTGGGGAATCCTGGACTCCTAAGTCAGGCTGAATTGTAATTTTTTTGGGGCCTCTTTCAACTAGTGTAAATAAAGAGGACACTTCTTAATGCAGTGTGTGCAACTCTGCATTTCTCCTTTACCCTGAAGGTCCCTTCAAAGCTCACTATGAGGGGTACAAGCTGATAGGTTTTTGTGTAGTGACACCAGTCTGACATTTATACTGCTTGGCCTATCCGTGTGAAAGTTACGGTGCTTATTCAGCTCGCTCCTGTCGGTGAGAGGTTTGTAACTGAGGGAAGGCTTGTCCTTGTGCCCCTCTCTCTGCAGGGGACAAGGAGATAACCTGAGTCTATTCATGTCCCCAGGTTAAGATCCACACCCTGTAGAGTTCACTTGATCTGAGGGCATCAGATACTGTGATGTTTAATTGGGTGCCGAGCGTGAACTTAACTAATGCTCATAAAGTCTTCTCTGCTTGCTGATTTATTTATTTTTTTTTTTCCATTTCTTGATGCTGTCTGACAGGTGAATGTTTGTTCTCTTTTGTTTTTCAGAACATTGTTATATCTAGTGCAGCTGAAAGGGTAAGTCCCAGATTTATTTTTTTTTGAAGTCAGAATGATTTGAGAATTTATCTGTGGCTGGAAATACAGCTTTAATTATATATTACACATATAAAAATTGTAATTTTAAATATGGTTGTCATCTTATGGGGCTTTTTTAGTCAATCTGCTTTGCTAAAGACTTGTATTATGGGGTTTGGGTTTTTTCTGTGTTTGATTTTGACCATTTTCTCACAGATGGGGACTCTGTTTTTCAAAGTAATTTCCTAATGCATCTTCAGCAGCTTGCTATTATGTAGCATTTAATCTTGTCTTCCTGATAGCCCTGTCCTGCCTGCTCACACTGTCAGCCTGTGAGAGGCATGTACATATCCAACCTTCCTTGTTTTGTTTTAGCCTCTAGAACTACGAGGTCCTTACGATGTGTCTAATCTGTATCCTTTTTCCAAGTCAAAGACAGCAGTTAATAATAACGTGAAAATTCAAAAGTGATTTCCTTTACGCTCCTTGAACTTCATACAATGATGCTTGTTGGTGATTAATGCAATGAATCTGGGCTCTGAGGGGGTGTGGAAGGAGCAGCAGATCTTGGTCATGGCATGGCATGAGCAGTCACTGTAAATAGTAATATCTGCATTCAGCTGTATTTTATTATGAGGTGCACTGATATTGTGTGGGTATAAGTGGAGAAATGAGAAAAACCCTCTAAAAATCTATGAACACTGTGAGCCAAACCAGAAATTATTACTTTATGATCTCCAAGGTGCCACATCCTTGATAGAAGAGGGTATTTATATTAAGAAAGAAAAAATTCCTATCTGAGTGATGGTTACTTCTGTTCTGGATTTTTCCAGTCCTTAGTTATACATGTGCTGCGGTTGTGTTCTAGAAACCAAGGAGAATGTAATTTCTCCCCTTCTTTCAGGAATTCAGGTGCATTTTCACTATTCCCTCTCCCTGCCCCACAAGCATGTGTCTCAACTGTCCCTCGAAGGGGAGGAGTGTGCTCAGAGTCATGAGAACTGTGTGGGAGGGTGCGTGGCCTGGAAGGATTATTTGTGCAACGTTTCCTTCCCTCTTAGAGCAGTCAGGCTCAACCCAAATTAAGATACCCCATCGGGTGTCATCCCTGCCCAAGGTGGCTGGGAACTCTTCAGCATAATGCTTTTGTATCAGACAGTCCCCTTCCCCCAAAACTGACGTTTTCAATGGGGTAGATTTTTCTTCTTGATTATACATATAAAAATGTTCCTGTGTTTACAGACTTGTATTTTCAGAAGTGCAGCTTCTTCTCTGGAAAAAAGCAACATTGCCAGGAGCTTTCCGGGAGGGCTGCTGGGGAACTGCAGCCAGGAGAACTGGGTGCCTCAGTTCCCAGCCTCTGGGTAACCTTATGCAAAATGTCACTTTGAGTTACAGCTTTGCTAATTCCCAGATATTTGTAGAGTAAGCAAACCTATCGTGCAGACAGACTTCCCTGTTCTGGTTGTTCCTTTCTGTGCATTTTGATCCTGAACAAAGGCAACAGAGGTTTGCTGTTTGGCCTGTCAGAAAGTGAAGCCAAGGCAGCTGTGTCTACCAACTGCAGAGCCACCATGCTTCATGGAGGTAAGTGGAAAGCACTCGTCTAAGCAGCGCATATATTTGTTAAACTAAGCTTGTGTTAATGCGTGTTTTTCAAAAGGTCTGAGACTCTACAGAGCAAGTCAGCTTGGGATTTTAGCTCACTTGCCCAGTGCACGAAGGGGAGCTTGTGTGTTAAGGGTGTTTCATTTTCCCTTGTTACCATGTTAGGAAATCAACGGCTGAAATGACGGTGCTGTCTGTACCGGAGTACTCGCTTAACCACGTTAACGAGTCATTAACTGTTAAGCCAAAACACAGATCTGCCTGTTGTGCTTCGTAATGAAACTATTCCTGGTTTCAGAAAAGGTTGAATGCTCATCTCGGTGACATCAGCAGAAACTACGTCAAGAAACTTGGGATGCATGTGTTTTGCATTTACCCTCTTGCAGCAGGAGTGCAGAAGCCATGTCCTTCTCTGATGCTTCATTATCTGATCTTTTTCTGACTCACTCTTCAACATAGGCCATTTCAAATTTGATGCAAAATCAAGTGCTTGTACAATGGCTTGAAGTGTTTTGGCAAAACAAAATTGCTTCCTTATGCTCTCAGCAGAGGCAACTCACAGTAGCTTTTCTGCTTGCCCGTTTATAGTATTAAGAAAGTGGAAATTTAGCTTGTGGCCCCCTGCACTAGAAAGCAAAAAGTTTCCAGTAGTATTTTGTGTCCTGGTGTCAGTGCAGCGAAGACATGCCACAGTTTGTGTTCCAGCAATCAGTTTAGACACTTGCTTTCCACTGTAGCACAAATTTTTCTGTATCTACCGTCCCTTTCACCTGACTTCTTCACTGGCTCTTAATCTTCCTTGATTTTTATTGTTTATACTGAGGGCAGTTTAGCTTTGTGACTGAGTAGTCGCATCTAGCTCTTAATCCCTGCCTCTGTCAAGGTTTGCTCCATAGGTATGATTTCTACTCACCTCAACGACTTGAGTTGCTCTGAGTTTCAAACACACAGTAGGATTTGGTTTGTTTCAGTAGAGGTAGGGCTTGAACCTGCCCTAGTTCACAGCAGATAGCTTTGATCTCTTGGAGAGGGCATTTCTGTGAACGGGGTCCTCCTCCAGCCTGCTACTCATGTACACAGAGACAGTGTGTTGAAAGAATTTTTGTCAAGTTTATGTGTAGTTTCTCACGTCTGTTATCTGTCTTATCTGTGAAATTAAATAGCAGATGTCACTTCCCTGTCCCCCAAAGAATACTACCCTGGAATAAGTCATATATTTTGCAAGAGCCTCTTTGCTAACAGTAATTCTAGGCAATCTCTTCTACCTCACATTTTGCAGAGAAGCCTTCCACCAGTAGTTATGACATTGAACTGGGCTCACTAGGTTGTTTGGCAAACTTGGAGTTTGATAACATCACACAGTAGTATTTTATGATAATGATGATGGTTCTGTAAATAAATAATATATTCTTGAATGCCATCAGGCCACTTACTTGGTCTGTATAGGGAGCCTCTGCCAATGTAGCTGTGCCAGCATAGTCTGTTTAAGAATCCTGGGGTATGTGAATACATTTTTAACGTTTTTTTTAAGTATAACAGTATATTTTGCTCAGAAATGCTTTTGACAATGCTTCAAGAATGTGTGCTTCTGACTATTGAACTGATTAAGCCTCGTTTTCTGTGGTTTTGTGTGTCCAGCTGCTCAACTCCAGCAGAACTTAGTTTCCCCTTATTTGTTGTAATTTTACACCCACCACTGAATTTCCCCCTTTAGTTTCCCTGCTCCTGCCCCTGCAGATTCCTCACCTGCTGTCTGTGCTGACTGATTGGTTGTTAAATGTATTGAACCGTGCTTTGGGGCATGGACACCTGAAGTGAGTATGCATTAGTGTCCTTTTATTTGAGGTACTGGAGCTTCTGCTTGCATATTCCAGAAACACGGAAGAGTGCCTGTGGGATAGTGTACACGGTGAAGAAGCCTCGCAAGGTTGAGGAGGAAGAAACAACACTGCCAGCCTGCAAAAAAGCTAAGACTCAAGCTTGAGGTCTGAACTGATGGTCAACAGGAGCCTACATCCCATCTTTACCTGGTCTTGAGTCTTCCCCGACCCTCCAGCCAGCCCAGTTCCTTTCGTAGTACTTTGTTTAGCCTGGAGAAAAATTACTTTTTCTGGTGTTAAAGTGAGGAAAGCTGTGAGAAGGAGACTGCTGAATGCTAGTTCACCACATCTGAAAAGTTGTGTTGGGCTTCTGACCAGGATTGTGAGACTTTCCACCCTGTCTTAGGTCTTCTGGAGTTAGTGCAGACTCAACACAACGTTTCTAAGATATGGAAATTTTCAGTTGTACAAGTACATTCCTTTTTTATTAAAAATGTTTCTAAAAATGCATGTCTTCAAAGCCTAGCTATTATGATTTCTCAGGTTTTAAATGCATCTCTGCAAACCTTACAACTTGCCAGCCAATAGGTGAAGTTTACCTTCAGTGGCCTATGAAGAGTAATAGTGCATTAAAAAAAAATCTGCTTTCCATTCCGTGTTGTGATCTATGGCTATAAAGAAGATCTCAGGATCTCTCATTTGCTAGGAGGTATCCTGGAATTGTGTTACAGTAGGACTGGCTCACCGGACCTGCCAGACACACATCCCAAAGGCTGTCCTTGCCCTGCAACTCTTAAAACCAAGCAGTAAGATGAGATGGGTACCACAGATGCGAGGGAGGAGCCCAAGGTTGCACTGAGTGTGTGCTCAGCGTGGTGTGTGGCAGTCACAGCATAAGAGCCGTCTCACCTAGGCCCAAGTAATCTCCACGTCACATAATTTTTAAAGCATAATTTCCTTCTTTATGTCCTGGTCTGGCAGTGTTGTCTATGACAGTGTTTGTTTTGCTGCCTCCTGCCTTTCTATTTTCCTTCCTGTTAATGCCTCAGTAAACTTAATCTGGCTGCCAAAAAAGCAATTGTAACAGATTTATAATCAGCAGAGCATTTTCAGAGCTCTTCCAAATGTTGACTGAAGTTTTTCTTCTGATCAAACCAATATAAAAATTATGTAAGCTGCTGTACTCAAGATACTCTTGAGCCAGCTTTGCGGTTGATTATTCTGGTTCTTGATTTGCACCTGACAGCAAGTTGAGAAGTGGAAGTCAGCATGTAAAATATTGCAGAAATCTTGCAGTGGGTCATCTCTGAGCTCTTGGTAGCTGGACTGAGCAGAATAAGTGAAGTTCTCAGTAGACAAACGGTTCTGTATAATGCCAGTGTAAGTTACAAAAGCTTTTGCTTTATTCAACAAAAAATTAAGTATTTTTCCTGTATGGTATTATTTTACTTGCTGACTTTGTGCTTGAGTCTGGTTTATTATAGGTATGGGCATGTTTTATATATGTATACACACACAGAGTAGTTTGTCATTTAGGGACTTACCTCAAAAATGATGCTGTAACCGAAGAAGTAAAATGTGTTTATCTGGTGAAATTTTCTGAATGACATGTTACCTTTCCTTGGCCAGAGAATAACCTACCTTGAGCATGACAAAAGTTGTTTGCTAACTTGCACATGGAAAGAGGCTTTCAAATGCTAGAGAATCTACTTGCTTACTTGATTTTAAAAAATTATCTGCCTCTTTGCTCTTTATAAGTAGATACAGTACTTCAGGAACTGGTTTAAAAATTTCTTCTCCCCCAGGTTCCTGAAGCACCGTGTTCTGGCCACTTTGGTTGCTGAATGATTGAACTGCTTTCCAGTTGGGACGATAAACAGAGTTAGTCAGCACATCGTATAATTTCTATTTCCTGCAAGGCATACTCCCAGTGTCCAGGTAATTGTGCAGAAACAAGTAGTGAAGTAGTGGCTTGCAGAGAAGGGCAGTGAGCAGAGGTGTGCCATAATTTTTATGGAGAAGAGTGTGTTCCCAAACAAAGCCTATGGCTGGCAAGGTGACACTCGCGAGTTATGGTGCTTGTGTGAGGCAAGTCTCATTTGTCTAAAGCTGTTGGCCTCAGTCTATGATAGCTGGCTGCAGACAGAAAAGGCATTTCTTGTGCTTTCTCCTTTGTGGGGCTTCTGTGAATTCATTTAGTCTCCAAAAATGACACTCCAGTGACGATGATTCATTGCTGCCCACTCCTGACCCCACCTCATTGCCCAGGCCATTGCTTTGGCCAGGCTATAAAGCCCGCTGGCTAGAAACCAGCTTGCAAGGGTTGGTGAAGGTGTGTGGGGAAGCCTACAACGTATTTTGCTGGGAGGCTGCACCATGGGGCGCTAGGATTTTAACTGAGTGCAGGATGTGATATCACAATGAAATCAGACGTTGTTGCCCTTGCTGGCCGCACTGTTAAGGTTGTTCTGCTAGAGCAAAGGGAGCAGTGACTGCCTGTCCTTGCAGGGCTCCGTGTGTCCCTTGGCTTGGACAACTGAAGCTGTCTCGTGTTCCACATGGTAAGGGCTGGTTGCTAACTGAGTAACAAGTAGAAGGGGAAGGTAACAAGGACAAGGGGGGATGGTCACAAATGGTGCCATTGGGTGTTTACATTGGATATTAGGAATAATTTCTTTACTGAAAGGGTTATCAGGCATTGGAAGGGGTTGCCCAGGGCCGTGGTGCAGTCCCCATCCCTGGGGGGTAGACATAGTGCTTAGGGATATGGTTTAGTCGATGGGACTCTGTTTTAAAGGTCTTTTCCAATCTAGGCAACTCTGTGTGATTCTGTGACTTACTGAGATTTTAAATCAAACTCAGTAGTAAAACTGCGTTACCAGCTACTCAGGTACTGTTTTTCTGATTTTGTTTATATGTTTCCACTTAACAAAATAAGTAAGAGTTGGCTTTTATCTGACAGTGGCAGAGTGGAAGCTGAAGGGCTGGCTGCTCTAGGCAGCTGATATGTTTGGGAGGGGTTAAAAAATTTTGCAGAGGTCAAGATGTGAACTTTCTTTAAACAAAGAAAGACAGAATTACCATGTACTTACCACTCCATAATCTACTCCAGCGAATAAAAAGAACCACTCTTTATTTAATCTGAAATAGATCAGTGCAAAATGTACAGAAAAAGCAGTACAAATTTACAAATATACATAATGTTTCTGCATTCTTCCATCATCAAACTTTATAGTAGTCCAGCTTAAAAAAATAAAAATCATGTTCCTGATACTGTCTCCTCTCACCTTCATAACATTGCATGTGAATCCTGTGATCCAAAACGTTACGTCATGGTTGGAGCTCTGGCCTCAAGATCTATCAACCACAACTGCCAAAACCTGTGTAAGCCCCATTTCTCAGCTGCTTCTTTAAATCCACTTGGCACTTCAGTACACCTTCCATTGCTCTTCCACATATCACCACTCATTTAACGTATTATTTTAATAGTGAGAATTTGGCAGAGACAAGGCAACAGTTGCAAGTATTCGCTGTTTAGAATTATTGGAAGCCTTGAAGAAAGTTGCTAGTGTAGTTGGAAATACTGTCGTGTAAGACAAAAAGATTTACTTTGCTGGCAAAGATTGCATTAGGATGCAAAGCTCTGTAAAAAGAAAAGCTGCAATAATATTGATAATCATTAAAAATTACTTTTAAAATAAATAAATAATAAATAGTAATAAATAAAGCCATTTTATAACCAGTGGAATTTGAACACTCACTGCCTTTAAAAATAAGTTCTTTGCATGTTTGTTTTGCAGTTTGCAGGGAAGGTACCTCAATAATCCAGTCCCATAAATATTTTCAGTAAAAATACTATGTTCTGGGCTATTTTCCTCCAGGTTCATACAAAGCATTTGAAAGCAGCAATGATAGAGCAGCCTGGTTTCTCTCTTCAGAGCTTGCCTAGATGGACACTCTTGTAGGAATTGTCTTTCAGGCTGTTGAATATCTCTTTGGTGCCGTTCTGCCACTGAAGAACAAGATCCATAGGGGTTTTCCCTTGCTGCATCAAAAAAAAGCAGAGAAAGCGAGATTTAATTTCAGCTAGTGATCACAGAGTCCTCATTCTTCCCTAAATATTTGTGCAGTGCATCTGCCTGATGTGAGACCCTGCTGCACGCACAAGGCCGGGCTTACTCTTGCCTCCCTGAGCTCAGAGTCCTTTGGCTCTACAGCTCTGGTCTCACTCCTGGTCGGGCTCGTGATGAAATCTCCATGGGATTCAGTGGGTCTAAGCCTTGGTGGTAAACACTGTGCCCAGCAGAGCATGCAGGTATTTCTTTTGATCTAGTTTAAACTGATTAGAAATACTTTAGGATGAAACCTCAGTAAGACAATCTTCTGTTTAATTGAGAATTCAGGTAGGAGTTTATAGTGGTTTAATTAAGTTATGAACAACATCTAAATTAAACAGGAGCAAATTTTATGTGCAGACAAAGCATGAGAGAGCTGGGCCTGTGCCTTTCACTGTTTTCATACCCTGATAGGGATAATGGCAGGAGCAGACTTGCTTTGGAGGGCGTGGGCAGAGAGTAGGGAGTGCAAAGTGCTGCAGTGACTAGTTTCCTCATTGCCCCCTTAAGTTTTGATTGATTGCCACGCAAAGATATTGATTAGTATTGGTTCATCCTGCTGCTTGGTTTGGGAGAAAGGGTGTGTGATGTCTGTAAGGTGTGATGTTAAGTTGCAGCTGATGGGTTCTGGTTTTAGAAGAGGCACTGTTTTTTCCTCTTCTCCCTGGAAACTTGGGGAGGGTCTTCTCCCTGACACCCCCACCTAGATATACTTTCCCTGTGTCAGCTCTGCTTTCAGTAACTCTGAAGTGATCTAATTCAGTCTGTTTGCAATAGTCTCTCCCAGTCCTGAAACCTATGGAACTGCTCTGAAGGGAAACTTGTTTCAAGGCATTTCGAGTTACTGATTTTTTTATTTTATTTTTTTTTATTTTGCCATTACTTACGCAGTTCTTTATGGTTAGATCCGCTCCATACAGAATCAGAAGCCTGACCCTTTTGTAGCGGGTCAGCCTCC
>NW_009722128.1:0-62965 GCF_000703405.1 Apaloderma vittatum | reverse complement strand
TCGGTGTGTCTCCTTCCTAGAGACACAACACATGGACCACAGCGTCAGTCCTGCCGGCCCAGCACCACGTTGCAGCCCCAATCCTCACATAGCCAGAGATTTTTCCAGGCTAGTGAGACTATTGAGGCAGAGAGCAGCGTGATGCTGCCTGATAGCTGACAGGTAAGGAGTTGGTAGTGCTTACTCTATCTCTGGCATTGAGATCTGCTTCACAGGCAATGAGGTGCTCTCCGCAGTCGTACCGACCTGTTCTCACAGCCACGTGCAGAGGGGTGCTGAGCAGCTGAGGTGGGAGGAGAAAGCAATCAGTGCCATGAGACAGGTAAAGACTAAAGAATGGCTGCCAAAAATTATCTATTTGGACGAAAGGATCAGCTTTTCATCTCCAATTAAAAAAGCTGCAGAGTCCCGGAAGCACATACCTTGTCTCTTGCATTTCTGTTTATCCCTTTATCCAGTAAGAATTTCAGAACATCCAGGTTCCCACCCCTGCATGCCCAGTGCAGGGCTGTAGATTCAAGCTGCAGCAGGAAAAACAAGTAGAAAGTAATTTAATTCATCATTATATTTTTAAAAAAATTAAACCAGTTTGATCAAATTTCTAAATGAATTCAAAATAATTTCTATGCAATTTAACCTAAAGCACTTCACTATGATCACTGAGTCGTTTCTAGTAACAGCTTTTCTTATTTTGCCCTAATTTCTCTAGTGCTGTTTCTCACTCTTCACTCCCTGCATATTGCTCCTAAAGACACAGATCTTGGCAGCGCTGCTGTGAGAGAGGATATGTCTTTTTATTCTAAGTTATCTTTAGTCAGGTATGTGGCTGGTTTTTACCAGTTAATATATTCTTATTCTGTGCCTTTTGGATTCTAAAATGCATGGAGAATGAAGCTCAATAGTTCTCTTTAAAAAAACAAAAAACAAAACACCAAACTTATGCAGGTACACAAAGTGAATTAGAACCCTTTTCCTCTACAAGATTCAGTTTCTCTGTCCTCAGTTCTGCTGGGAGGGCTGGAATGTCTCTTGAAGCTCTTGCCCTGCCTGTTGTTCCTCCTGTTTCTGACGCTCCCCATGAGCACTGTGGAGTTGAGGGAGGGGGAGCGAGGCTGACTAGTTCCAACTGCGTAGCAAAGGGACAAAATGCTGGGAGCAGAGAAACAAAAAAAAGGCAGCTGCAGAAGCTGTTGACACTCAGCTGCCCTTGTGGCTGGCATTCCAGAGGCACAGGAGTCTCTCCCGAGCGCAGCCTTGAAATCCTGGTGGAGAATGTGCTGAGCCCTGGACACGTGTGGGACAGTATCTCCACCACCTGCCACCAGGCTGACATGGTAGCCTGACCCTAGCTCTCCTACCCCACGTTAAGCTTTGTTGTTTGTGGCAGTCCAGTGGCCAATGTGTTCCTCTGCTTCCTGTTCTCCAGCAACTATTTTGGCAAAGAGAGGCAGACACCGTCTCCTGAAACCTCTTCTCAGCAGTGTTATTTTAAGGATCAACTTACAAGATTTTGTAAGGCCTTTTAATGCTCCTCTTCTATGAGAAGTACTTCTATAAGTGCTTCTCTTGGCACTTATAAAACAATGAGCAGTTTTTGAAAGACGTGTGAGTTGATATGCCTACCATGTCTTTCTGTTCAAGCCGGGCTCCAGCTTCCACCAACTTTTTCACCACCTCTAGATGTCCTTCAGAGCACGCCCTGTGCAATGCAGTGCGTTTGTACTGGCAATTAAAACAGTGCAAAGTCAGATATTAAATACAGCACAAAGAGATATCTTTAAATCTCTTCTCCCCTCCTCCGTAGGATGATGGCAAATACATACTTTATGCTGATTCATTTTCAAGAGCTAATACTTTTGAGACCTGAAATCTGCTAAATTTTAATAGCATCCTGATAGCTGAGAGCTGCCAACCCAGCATTTTAAAGGGTGTGAGAAATATCTGCAGTATGGCATTCAAATTTAAAATTATGCCTGTTGAGTTCCCTCATCCAACATGTTACAGTGGATTTTGCAAATACAGCTTATGCATTATGGAGTATGAGGGCAGGCAGCATCACGCTTTTTGTCATTCTGCAGACAAATTTCTCATCTCTTCATCTGTAGCATTGGAAGATCACCCATTACAGAAAATCAGGGTCTCCTGTGTACCGACAGCTTTTTTTTAAATATAAAGATTCTTTTGAGGTAATATTACTTTGAAAGGTACCAGTGGCCCCTTTATGGCTAGAAACTTTGATATACAAAACTTCCAGCATTTATTTACTTCCCCCCCACCCCATTTTCTCCTCATGTGGAAGCTACAAAACCTAGTTGCAAAAGTTATTTTTGCTCTGTAATAAAAAACTTCATCTGTAGCAGGCTTTGTAGTAAGAAGGAAAATTGTACCTCATCACAGACATTTGGATCCCCTTTGTCTGACAAGTATTTTTCAATCACTGGCAACTTATTCTCCAGCGCAGCTCTAAAGAATGTGGGTATATCCACTGGTCTTGTCTGATGGAGAGAAATATACAGGGCATGAGTGTGTGTGGTGCAAAACTCCATCAATGCTTTCCCAGAAGAAGGTACTTTGAAATAACTTACAATAACTTCTGGTTCAGGTTCCTTTAAAACAGGTGCTTTCACTTTCTTGCATTTTTTCTTCTTCTTCAGCTGGATAATTTTTTCAAGATCCTCCAAGTTTTCAAGTTTTGACCTCTCCTCCAATTTCTTTTTCTTCAGCTGAAACAAATGAGGGAAGGCAGCAAGTTGAGTGTGACCACCTCTCCCTTTCAGAGTGGCAGAACAGCATGTAATGCTATTCAGCTGACTTGAGTCAGGAATGGGTAAACTTTGAAATAAGTTGTCTTTTTTTTAAAGCTAGGGCTAATTGACCATTTAGAATAAATTACTAAGTGTGTAGGACATCTTTCGAAATGCTGCCTCAGCCACAGGTTGTGGGCTAGATAGCGTGAATTTTGGTTGGTGTTAGACCAGGAGTCAGAGCAGCACTGCAGTTTCTTCTGGCCCAGCAATTTAAGAAGTCTCATGTGCATCTTATGAGAACTGGGAAGCCCCTGCAGTTTTAGCTGACTTCCACCAAGCGTTTTTTTCTTCAACTAGTTTAATGATACAGCCTCTCATTTATTGTAACTTAATCCTCTCTGATGAAAACTATATCCTTAAGTGAAGAGCAAAGTTTATACTGATCTTAGCATTTCAGTCAGCAAGCTCTACATATTGGTAAGCTACAAAGAATGTCCTCAGTACCCTTGGAGGGGCAGTTCAATAAATGTTTAAAACTTCTTCAAGCCTGCTTGTAAAAAGCATCCCTGCATGAAGTCAGAACTGTCAACTGCTAAATGTGTTGTCTGAACTGAGATCCCATGTACCACAAGATGTCCTTGACTTCGGAAGGGGGATTCACAAACAAGGGGTAACTCAGGGTGAATGCAGATGACAGATTCTCTCCCACGGTATCATTAAGGATAAATACATTGGTGAGACTCTCTCATATGGTATACATTTTTTTTCAACTTAATTCTTATTCAAGTTATTTCCACTTCTTCTTCTTATTGTTCTATGCATTTAGGGTTTGGTCTGTAGGTCTTTGACTTAATGGAAAATAATTATGCTGGCTGAATAGACTGTGGATTGACTGGAAACCCAAAAGGTTCTCAGGTCCCTGTTTTGGAGGAACTCAAAAAAACTCTAGCAAGTAATGATCTCTCTGTGGAAGGTCAAGGTCAGTAGTGTTTCTGAAGCTAACTTTCCCACCCTTCTTTTTTTGGAACAAAGTCTTATGGCCACTACTAGTTAAGCTTTTCGTTTCCCAACCACGTTGAATTTTTAGGCCAGTTGGTTGCTTATTCACCAAAGAATTTAAGATGTTACAGCTACTGTATTTTGGGGGAAGAAAACATCAGTGCTTAGGAATATAGGGAGAACTGTCATGCTTCAGGAATGGAGTTTTCTGTAGAGCAGTATTACTTTCATTTGTAGTTGTCTTTCCCAAATACACTAGTAAGCATAATGCAGTGTTTTCATAAAAAGGACATTTCCGTGGTAGTTAAGGCTTCTGGCTTCAGGAATGTGCTCTTACATCTTTCCTGGGTTAGATATTTTTGGTGGAAGTCATTAGGTGTGCATGCTTGAAGGTGGCTGTGACTGCTTCCCACCCTGACTGCCAGCGGGCAGGAGGTGACACTGGACAGAGGGAGCCTGCAGGGTTTCAGTCAGACGTTAAAGGGGGAGGTTTGGGTTCTGCTTTACAGTGTTAACTGCCTGCATCCGTAGCCTACAGGAGTCAGCAGATCTCTATGGCTTTCAGTGGACTTTAGATCAACTTCCCTTCGTGGTGATCTCCCAAGAGTTCATCTAGCTCACTATACATGTATTTCTAAAACTTGAAAGGCAGCAGCAAGAACTGCACACAGGATGGTAGAAAAGCCAAGCACAAAGCCCAAGAGCCTACCTCTGCTTCTAGTTTTTTCTCCTTCTCATAAGCCAGATCACCTCGGGTCAGTGAGTGTTCAGAGACTGTCTTTAGGTCGTCCTGCTTCTCTAATCTTACAGCAGCTTCATACTCTCCATTTTTGAAATCCTCAGGGAGGAAGCTCCCAGCCTCTTTATCATCTGCTTTCTTCCCAGTCACCTGTAAAACCAAACACAATGTAATGTTAGCAGTGGCTTCATGACTGCAGTAGCCACCCCCCTGGGAACATGGATTTCCTAGGGACTAATTGCACATCACTCCCGTCCTGCTCCAGAAGCGTGTGACAGATGAGAGCAGACTTCATTCAGCCTGTGCCCGCGCTGACAACGTATGCCAGTGGCTAGAGCAATCTTGCTTGCAGGCAGATCTCCCACATCCACACAGCAACCCCCTCCCTTGGCATCTTCAGGGCTTGGGCCAAGACCCATGAGGCCAACTCACTGTCTTCACGCCCTGCCTGGCTGGGGCCAAGGTGCTGCTCTAATGACAAAAGCTTCCTTTTTGTTCAGAGTGTTCTTATTTGTTCACCCACATGTGTCAGACTCATGAGAAGGCTGTAAAAGGCTGTGGTGGAAAGAGCCACCCTGACCAGCCACCAGCACCTTGCAAGTGTTGAGCAGGAGAACTGAGCAGGTAGAGTGGGAGGAGAAGCTTTCTCCCTGGAGACTTCACCCTTTTATTGAAATGCATCCCAGGCAGTTAAATGGGGTTTTACCCAGGCTGGTTTCACCCATCACTGTCAGTACCAAAGTTCCCTTTTAAAGCCCTCAGCAAAATAGCAGAAGGTTGTTCCAGCGCAGAAGCTGCATGATGGTGTGCAGCAGCACAGCTTGCAATAGCTTTCAGAGATACATCTGATGCTCGGTTAAGTACATACAAAGAGATAACGTGTTAAACTTAGTAGAGGCTGTTGTGTATTCTGAGAGTGGTTCAGTAAATTCATGTGGCCTATACTACCTTTCCATTCAATCACCTTGAAAATTGTGTTTGTTATAGAGTTTAACACTAGAGAAACTGTCAGGGACTTGCCGGAGAATTTAAAGCATCATTAACTAGTTAGGGTCTATGGCAGTTGCATAGTCATCTGGGCAAAAAAGCAGTTTCTGCGTGATGTTCCAGTGTTTTACCGGACAGTTCCTGTTTTCCCAGTCTATTAATCAAATCAGGCATTCTTAGTCTGAACCCTGCAGTGGAAAGTCCTGTTAATCGCAGTCTAATTTAGACACTATTTTTCCAAGGCTTGTTGCAGTATGGACAGCAGTGGGTATAGGAACTGTTACTTTATTATTAGAAAATAATACTGTTACTAAACTCTCCATTTAGTTTTAGTTTCTATTTCCCTGCATTGATATCTCTTCCCAGTCCCTTACTAGACTGGAATTACTTAGTGTGGTCATAAAAGTAATAGCTTCCAAAAAAAGTAAAAATGAAAATCAAGGTGAAAGGAAAATACATAGCTAAATTTTGGTCAGTCTCTTCTTCCTGGAGAACTACATTCTGATGCAAAGTCCAAACAGCTGTGTAGTTGTGTCAGTGGTGAGCCCCCTTCCCAAGGAAAAGGTAAAGTGGGAGTATAATAGGGTAACATAGAGCACACACAGGGTTTACACCTAGACTGCAGCAGTGCTAGTGACCTGCTAAATCACCCCAGGGATCCACAAAGCTTGTCTTTCTCCACTGTGGTAATGACAGTCTAGAAAGAAATTATGAATAAATGAAAGAAACTTGCACCTACCAGCTCTTCTACTTTCATCATCATCATATCTGCTGGTGTTTGAAGGTTGTACTCCTGGATGGCTGAAACTCCCAAGTGCTCAGGCCAGCTCTGCGGGGACCGCCACGCCAGCTTTGCTTATATAGCTTTGGGAGAACTGTGCATGAATGAGATAATCTTCCAACCTGGGAATCCAAGTATGCCCCTTGGGCTTGCCAGCTGAGAGGTGGGCTTGCGCTCATTCCAGACGTGTTAACGAGCCCGATCTGGTGTCGAGGCAGGGAGGGGGGCGTCAGTTGGGCGAGGGAGGGTGAGCCTCACAGTCTGACCGCACTGAGTATGTGAATCGGAATGAAATGTGAGCTCATCATTCCTTTGGCAATGACTACATGGCTCAGCGATGTGAGTCATTCTGTGTTCCCAGTGCCCACTAGGACAGCTGTCTGTTGATATAGTATTATAACTTCATCGTCTTTTTTTTAAATTTTTTTTTAAACTGACATTCAGATGACTGTGACACTGGAAAGGGTAAGTGGCTTATGTACAATACCTGCAGTAGTATCTTCCTGACAAATGAACTATGACCCCTTGAATCTCAGAAAGCCATTATTTTCATTGCTATTTACTCTCAGATGATAAACAGTTTTAGGGGAAAGGATTTTTCTCACCATGATGGCAGTCTTCTATATTTGTTGGAAGGAATTCTCTGAAGTGATTACTAAGTCAGAATGATGTCTCTGGTGCTAAAAGGGCCTATGACACGGTAAGTCACAATCAGTGTAAGATCTCAAAACAGCAAGCTTTGCATTTTTCTGTGACTTTGTCAGGGGTCCTAAGTAGAATAATAAACTATGGCCTATTATGCAAAAAAAAACTAAACCAAAAAACACAAAAATACCCCTAAAACTCATACGGTTTTCTCAGGCAGTTTTACTTTTGGATATGAGAAAATAGAAGCCCAAAAGTGATTTTTCTGGTTTTGGAACTAAGATGGGATACAGATGATGTGTCTCTTTTGGGTGAAGGGAGTTGAGTCCTTTGGAAAAGCTTTTCTCATGCCATGAATCAGAGTAACCTGGAAGCAGGAGAATGAACACCAGCAGAAGGGAATTGTATAAAAGGAAGATGCACTAATCTTTGCATTTAAAGAATGTGGATAAATGCCAAGCAAAAACAGTTATGTCACTCTGCAATGCTTGGAGCTCCAGTCTGGTGAGGTATAAGCCTGGCTGTAGGCATCCAGGTCACCTGGCTGAAATGAATACAACTTCTCAGGTGCTTCAAGTACGATATGTACATAAGTGTTTCACCAAATCGAGACCTGTCTCGGGTGTTGTTTATATCATTAGCTTCATTAGCTTGCTGTGTTCCTGACACTGATCTTTCAAGGTGTCTCTCCTCTGAACTCTCGCCCAGTAATCTGAGTACATCCAAACTTGTCTTCTAGTGCCCATCAAACCTATGCCCTCCCTTTCCCTGAAATGAAGCTGGACATCAGGTGGTTCCTTTACTACTCAGAATATATATGACATTACAGGATGAGCCCCAGAACTAAAATAGAGTATGTGGCAGCAAGAGAACCTTTCAGAACATTTTTTTCCAAACCTAAGTACAGCCAGGATATCATTCCCTGGAGTGGTATGTCCTGAATCATACTGCCGGGCTTTTTTTTTTACAGCAATTTTGTACTCCTGCTATGTATCTCTATGATAAGAAGCAGCTCAGTTTGGCTTTTTCTTGTTTACAAATGTGCTGTAGCAGCTTATCTCAGTCTGTTTTCTTCTGTGATGCTTATTTGGGAGATTGTCTTGAAATCCACAGCCCTAACAGGAATGGCTGCACAGACCTTCTGGTTTAGTGGAAACAGATCACAGCGGAGACCTGATGCTGGAAGAGAAATACAGGGGTTTGCTTTAAGAACAAAAACTCCTTAAGAAGCTGTGAACTACCTCTGCTCCCACTGTATTTGAAACTTACTTTCCATCTTTTTTTGCATTCCTTTTTTTTAAACAGCCTTTACTTTTTTTCTTTCATTTTTTTCTTTTTTTTTTAAAACAGCCTAATATATAAAACTGACTCAGCAACACCTAAACTGAAATGTTTAAGCTCTTCCTCTGCAAATGGTATGTAAAGCCAGGGCCAGAGTAGCTTTACAGGAAACCTCAGTGCTCTGAGGGGAAACAAAAACCCACTTCTCATATCATGAGTGCTACCAAAAAGACCCTGCTTATTTAGAGATAATTCAACAACTATCTTTAAAACACACCACCCCTGATGAATAAAAGAATAATAAAGAATAGAAAGGAATTTTCTTTAGTTCTCTGTGTGAAAATGGTGGCCCATAGAAACCCACTTTAACCAAAGGCTGGAATCAAAATTAGCCTAATGGTAAATGCTTTTAAGCTAAATGTCATGAAAACCAAGGTAAGCCTACTGAGATAGTGGAAATGCACTGATTCATATTAGCTAAGACTCTCAGCTGGATGCTTACAGCTATTGCTTGATATTGGAGGGGGAAGTAGTACAATGAGCTTGCAACCTTGTGCTGGACTGTAACCACTTAATCACCTTTCAACAAGTGATTTCTCGTTAAGGTGGTAATACCAGATGGTCAGTGGGAGATGTGTAACTGGAATCTGAAAAACTCTTGCCACCCTGCTAACGGATAAGGGCAGAGCAATGATCTGCAAGGTGTAAGGCAATTGGATATTGTCACAAAAGAACTTCACACAGAAAACCGCAGAAGGGCAGTAGACTCAGCATGACAGAGAGAAAACTATATAGCACACCCTGTTCCCTGCTGTCAAAAAAGAAGTTGTCTGAACAGCATAAAGAATTTTTGTAATTAATTTAAGAGGTTAATGGTAGAGTGAAAGCATTATGTGTGACACAGATGATATTGCCCCCTCCTATCAAGCATACCGTCATGTTTTCAATGCTTGTCACTGCTGTACTTGGCTATCTTACATTTTCCAGCACTCTGCCCTTGGCTCAGTCCTTTCATCTGAAGATACTGCCCTTTGGAATGCCATCATGCCTGGCTTTCTCTGTGTGTCTCCTTCCGCTAAATAAATAAAGATATGAAACAATTAGTTGCAGGGAGGTGGTTGTGCACCTAAGAGAGCGTTAATCCAGCAAACTATTTTCCATGTGTGTGCAGTCATGGATAAATGCATACCCAAAGTACACATAAAAAGCAGTAACCCATAGTTTACTCCTCCAGGGTTGGTGGTCTGTTCTCAGTATGTGTGAGCACCCAGCATGCCTTACATATACCCACATACAACAGACCAGTAAATAATAGCATATTGTGAGAACTGTATTTGTTTCCTTCTCTTTTTTAGCTGTTTGTTTTCCATAAAAGGCAGCAAATACTTTTATTTGTCTGAAATATACTCTTTGATATTTATTGTCAAAAAGCAGTTTGGGTACGAGTTAACTATAATAAGAAATTATATCACTTGTGCTCTAACTTTTTTAAACATAGTGATATATATGTCTGCTTTTCCTAAAGTGTTCAGGGAATTGCTACATCATCTGTCTAAAAAAACCTGGAGTCTTCTTATCAAAGTCTTGTTTTGGGTATAAAACTGCTAACACATTTTCTCCTTAGGGAAAATAAAAGCAACAAAAAACTATTTCACCAAGGAATATAAAGTCAATTGTAAGTACAAAATTAGAATATGAGAAATTATTAAATTAAAAGATGAGGCTATAATTCCATTTCTTCAGGTCAGCTGTTATTGAAGAAACAAAGTCATAGTCTGGCAGGTTGATGATCTGCCCAGCACAGTCCTCTGGTGTCAAAACCCAAACCAGCAATGAGTCAATAGTTGCATCACTTACTGTAGTGCTTAAAAAATCCTCCTCAAATGACATTAGGGTCAGGGATTTCACATAGCAGCAAAAAAACCAGACTGTGGTTTCTGTTTAAATGCAATGGATTTGAATTTGTCCGAGGACGTGGGCTTTATCTTGCTGGCACTTTTACAACAAATGGATCCGGCTAGTTCACCTTAATGGGTTTCAGTTAACAAGCAAGTGCAGCGAAATGCACCAGAAGGGTGGTTGTCTGTGGTGAAATGGGTTTATCTACTGCCTACTTGGCCTTCCTAGTCAGCAGTACAGGTCAAAGTCCTGCTGCTCCAGCATGCCCGTGCTGGTGGTCTGTTCACATAACTTCTGACTGTATTTTTGTGTGGCCAGGGAAGTACAGCGTTCCCTCAGCTACTGCAAAAAGGCTTTTCTGTATCAACGTGGAGTTGTCTAGAAGTTTTCTGCCATTCAGAACAACACCAAGTCAGTCAGGAAAGGAAAAGTGCTGAAAGTAGAGAGCAGCAGAAGAAATTATTGTCTTCACAGCGAGAGCATGCCAGCAGTGATTCATGGACAGTTGAGTCACAATCCAACAAGTATGTATGCTGGCCAACTGCTCTGTAGTAAAGCATGGCCAGTGCTTTTGACTGGCAGCAAGGGGAGAATTCAACTTCGTTCCAGAGAAGCTGTGACATTTTTTAACTTTAGTTTTATTCTGAATTTCACATTATCTAACATAAAGCCTTCAGTGATTGAATCTTCCTATACCTTTGCACAAAAGCTCCTCAGTGCTCCCTCTCACCCCAGCAGTGCAATGCCTTTTTGCTGTGTAAATGTAAGGGGACTCTATAGTTTTTGGTAACACAGCCATCCCTCTGAAATGTTGCATAGTATGCACAGGACTGTTCCTTGTTTATGCAGAAGGAAATCCAGGTCCTAGCTGTCCTCCTCTCCCCTTACACAGCAGAAGTAGCAGCTCAGGAGACACAGGAGGGCTCTGTTGTGCAGCAGTGCCAGACTACACGGGCTGTTTTCGAGGGAGCCATGGTCACTTTGCAACCAGCTGCTTTGATTCTGGGAATTCCACTCTGCAAAGGTGGTAAGTTTTGTACAGAGTTGCCAACCAGCAGTGATCAAATAATACCTAACCCTTGCTTTTCCCCATAGCGTTATATTGCAGCACATGTTGCAGTAGTTACCTAATAGGATTCCCAAATCAGTCTCCAGGTAGAATCATATACGGTCTTATCATGATATATACAGTCATATCATGATAACAGTCATGTCGTGTTCATATACAGTCATATCGTGATAACAGGGAGCACCTTGGGAGGTTGTCTAGTCCAAGTTTCTGCTCCAATCAAGGTCTACATTGAATTCAGGTAGGGTTGCTCAGGGATTCATGCAGTCAGGTCTTGAAAATCTCCAGGGAAAGTGATTTCATAACTTCCTTAGCCATCCTGTTCCAGTGCCTGAGTATCCCCATAGTTATATTTTTTTTTCTTATATACAGTTGAAACCTTCCCCATTTCAATTTACAATCACGGTTTCTCGTTCTCTTCCTGTAAACCTCTGTAAAAAGCCTGGGTCTGCTCATTTGTAACCTCCTCATAGGCTGCTCGTAGTTTCCCTGAAACCCTAGCTTCTCCAGGCTGAACAAGTCCACTTCACCCACTCATTTCTTACACGGTAACTGCTCCAGCCCCCAACCATCTTGGGACTGATTTTACATCATTGTTTGGACACGTGATGAAAACACCAAATGATGTTGTACCAGGAACTGATCCTTGTGGGAATCTGCTGGAAATAGTTCCACTTGTTACTCTCACCACTTTGCAATCTGTCAGTGAGCCAGCTTTTAGTTCTTCCGAAGTGCATCCTTTTAATTCCGTATAATGCATGCTTTTTAATCGTACCAATATATGCCATGAAATTAAATGCTTTGGCAAGACCCAAGTAAACTGCATTAACATGAATGCTACTCTCAAGCAGACCTTTCATCTTGTGGAAAAAGACTTGTTTAGAAAGATCTGCTTTGAAATCCAGCCGCACAGATTGACATTCATTGCATGTAACCTGTCCGATTTTTCTTGATAAAGCTTTAGTTAGCTCTTCCCCCTGTTTTCCCAGAACCAAGTCAGGTCAGCTTGCTTGTTTCGCTCTTTCATCGTTTTCAGCCAGTCAAAATATCTTGGGAGCTAAGGAAAAATAAAAAGGAGCTTCTCTACTTTACTGGCACTGAGGCTGGCCTCCAAGATCTTTGGATGCAACCCAAGCAGATGCTCTACCTTAGGGAGCTTCCTGTATCCTATGATTAAAAAGGAGCTCAGAGAATCAAGGTGAGAAAGAATTGGATGGATTTTGCTTAAAAATATGAGAATTTTTTCACAGAGCATTGATTTTGTAATCTCTTAGTAAAACAATAGTATGTCATGATGCTGGTATAAAATATATACTCAGGCACAGCAGCCTTTCTCTTCTTCATTTATTGAAAACATGTCCTCTATAATGTTAGAAAAAAGTTGAAGAGATTCTGAAAATTGCTATTACCTGGAAAAAGCAACCCTTTATAGTGGTAGGTTTGGGGTGGAGTTTTTTGGGTTTGTTTATTTTTTCTTGGTTTTTAACATATTGCAATTAATGTAAATGCATAAATCTGCTTTACATTAAATTTGCTGAAAACCTTTTTTACCTCCTTTCATGAGATGACGTTTCATTGGCAGTGAGATAATATTGGATTTGCATCCGAGCTATTTTTAAAAAATATGCCCTTTGATTGCCATAATACCAGTGAGGGTGGAAAAGCATTAATGCAGCTTTGGAATTGCATTACATCATATTATGTTGGTTATCCTCTTGGGGCCAGAGGGTAAGTATTTCTGTGACTGCAAACACAGATGGAAAAATCCATTTTCCCTTTTTTGTCAATTTGATACAGGTACAGTGCGTATACTAAAAATGCAATTTGAGTTTAATTTTAGAGAAGGGAGTAATTAAAAAACAAATAATAACCAAAACCAAAGAAACTACTAAAACCTCAAACCCACCTTTTCCCCTGAAGTATCACAATCAAACGCAAATTTATGTCAGATGACGAACTTTGAAAAAAACTTGTACCCATCTATAACACACAGAAGTTTTACAGGAGTCTGTTACAACATTTTGGCATGGGACTTTTATATTCTTTTTATTTCAGGAGAAGATGTGCAAAAAAAGGAAGAAAGAGGAGTGAATGATCTAAATTGGTTTCTCTGGGCCTGCAAACTGCAATGTATTAATCTGCAGACACTATTTTTAGTAAGTTGTTATTTCACAAGAGAAAATACTAAAAATTTCCCCCCGTGGCTGTTTTCTCTCAGCAAAGGCATCTTTACACCAAAAGCCAGTTGGATAAGGAGGCCATGGGGTAGGTAGACCTTTTCCCCCAAAAATCTGTTGTTACCCAAATTAAGGAGCTAGAAAGGTGACTAGGCTGTAACTAGTCAGATCTTGCTGAGGCTGTATTAAGCCCATTTTCTCCCCATATATGACTCATATACCCCCTAAGAAACTTTCTGTGAGGTTTGCTTGTTTGTTTTTTTTATTAACCCATGCCTGTTTAGACTATCTCTGTGGCAAAGACAGCGTAGGGGTAGGATGTTCTCGCTATAAAATAGAAACACCAGGGAAAGCCTTCTTTTTCCTCCCCCTGGGGCATTGATGGGGAGGATACACGACAGCATTAATCCAAATGAAACAATGAATTTCATAGTGAAGAAATGAAAAAACCAGACATATATTTTCCTTTTTCTGGTGAAAAGAAAAAAAAATCAGGAAACTGACAGCACTGACGGGTGTTCTCATTTATCTGTGCCCAACTTTTCAGATGGCCAAGGGCTCTTACTAAGCAACCACAGAAATTAATAAATGCTGTGATGTTGCCCTCTGAACAGAACGAAGAGGCCACTGCCTTCTCTGACACTCTGATACAGACCACTGTGTTGTCTTTATTTTAAGTGGGTAGACATACCATTCTGTTGAGCAACTTCATGCTTTTGTGGCACATTGCACGGTGAGGAGGAGAAAGGGCATTGCTCTCCCGCTTAGCAGCACTAGTGGGAGAGCTGGTCTGGAGGAAATAAGAAATCACCCAGACCTTTGCCAAGAAACTGCAGCTGGTGAAACATAGCACAATTTGGGCTAGTTCTGATCGTAAAATCTCTCTACAATTCTCAGTTTGGGCAGGAAGTGGAAGAGAAATCCTGAAAAATTGCATGTCTGCCTAAATGCCACTGGGTTACCAGCTTTCCTCAAGTGAGGGAGTATAGGACGTGCCAGACTGACAACAACTTTGTCTGATTTCCAGCCCAAATAGGTGTATGAAAAAGTTCTCTCTCCTTTTCCATGTTCTTGATCCGTATTTGTCAAGGATCAAACTCATGGTCACAGTCACAATCTTACATTTACACATGCTTGTTTGGCATGATAGACTGCTCAGTTTGATGGTACAGATGCATTTGTAGTTATCCTCACAATTTCCTCTCCCAGCGCTTGAGCATAGAAATCAGGAGAATTTTTTTCCCTCTCTTCTGAGGATAAAAATAATACTCACTTAGAGGTGTATGACATTTGTCACTTCCTATCAGAAATTCCTATTAGGTGACCCAGAGACCTGCAGAGATGGAAAATATAAGAATTGTTGCTTTGATCAAAAGTCAGTCAATCAATAAATCAGCAGATGGAGAAAAAATATTCTGAAAAGAGTCACAGTAAAGCACAGCCATGTGCTTTGAACATTTACCCCAGCAATAAGAACACTATTAGTGTATGCTTCATCCTGCAATGGTATAGCCCTCAAACATGGGGACTTCAAACACTGAATTTGGGCTACCACCTCTAGTAAAACTTGAATAAGTGAATCCCAAGAGCACTGATGTTTCCCTCAGCTTAACACTTTAGATTTCATGGAAAATTGTACAGGTTATTGCTGATGACATTGGAAATGATGCTGCTTTCACTGGGGCTTTTTTTAGGGAGAAAGAACACCACATTCTATATCAACCATAAATTGAGGCGAGGATGAAAGCATCTTCTCATCAGAAATGAATGTTTGGTAGAATGAGCTCTCAAGGCATTAGTTTCATTCACAGGAACACATAAAAGCTATGAAGCAGACCTCCAGTCTGTTGAACCCAATCAACTGATTCCAAGCCAAATATTAGAACTGTCAGTGCCAGTTGGTTGAGAAAGTCAAGTCGACTACTAATAGCGTTTTGCAAGTGCAAAGGACTTTCTCCTTATGATTTATATAACCAGGAGCTAGAGGGAAAAAATGGGAGATTTTACCTTTAGATGAAAAATGTGTAGATAAAGCAGTTCCTGGATATGAAATCATAAGGCTGTAAGTGCCAGATTTGACTTTTACTGTCTGAACAATTTTTTTGTTCAAAATAAGGAATAGTGAAGGTGATTTTTTCAAAGTAAGACTTTCTAGACAACTGCAGCATTAAAATGCTCAGATTTGGAGAAGTCCTCCTTTCTGCTCTGGAGTTAGCATCAAGCAGCTGCAAATACTTCTGTGATCCCAGAGCCACTGAGGAACACGCGTTGGGTTGCCCGCTGTTCTAGTGCTGGAAGGGGACAGTCAGAACTCATCTTCCCATGAAAGCTGTACATTCAGAAAAAAAGCAGCAACCTTCACATTTTGTGTAAGATGATGGAAGGATATTCACATTTGTGCTAACTTAGGACTTTACTGCTTAATCTTCTACTGACCTTTCAAAGAATTACTTTTTTGACTGAGCTGCATAAGCAATAGTGTGCATGTGTTCACTGTGTTCTAGGGCAAGAAATGTTTCTAGAAAATAGATGAAAGCAAATTCAATTTTGCTCTTCTCTTCTTTATTACAGATTGGTAAATGCCTAGCTAGCAACCCAAGGAAAGCAGCAGCCTCTTTGTCTAATTCTCTCTTACTTTATGCCCGAGTGCCAGAAGTCCTTCATAAATAAAACCAGGAAAAAAAGTAATACCTCAAGTAAGGGGTTAAAATGTAATGATATTCTTTTTTAATTACAGCTGTATGTTTGAGAATGGCACTTGTTAATCTCTTATCAAAGCATTCTATTTTTCTTTGATCTAACTGTAATTTGTTGAGAGCAGTTGCCACAGGCATCAGTAATCCTGCTTTAAATCCCTCTATGCATTCCACTGTTCCAGGCTGGCCTTTTTCCATCCGGCGTGCTGAATGTATTTCCCCTTTTGTTTGTATGTGCATCTCCACTGAAGTTACAGGCACTCATATAAATATGAATAGTCCCTTCAAGCTTATACTTTCTTTATATTTTTTTCACATGTTCATTAATTAATATGATGGTTTGCTACTCAGGAACTTCTCAGTCATCTCTATTAATGAAACTTTCAGAATGTGGGAAAAAGATAAACATTTTCTTGCCTGTTATTATCTAAGAATAATGGCAGGGATGTGGTAGCAGCTTACACAGAATTATAGTGTTTCATTAGCATCTATATGACATTTTTATAAAAAAAAATTAAAAGGGAAAGTTTTGAACCTCAGACTAATATCTGGAAAATGGTGTAACCTCTCCTACCTATAAATGCCAAGGTAAGTGGCCTGAGCAATTTTGAAGTAACTCCGTAGTCATTCCATCGTTTCAGTGGAGTACCGTTCTTCCTTACACACATGAGGCATTTTGCATTGATAGACTGTCCAAAAGCCCTTGCCTTGGGACAGAGCACTCCAGTGAAATGTACACTTCTGAAAACAGTATCTAATACATTCAGAGACTTATGTACCCATTTCTTACTCAAAATAAAACCAAGTGCAGGGAACCGTAGCACTTGCTTAGCCATCAGAAACTGTGAGGGACTCAGGTGCCAACTGAGAAACAGAATCAGGTAACTTGCAGTTTCTCGGCCCCCATGCACCTCCATGTTCATAACAATGTTACGGGTGGATAGAATTGATCCATGTGCTGTCTACAGATTTTTTTTAAAAGCACAAAACTATAAATATGTGACTGAACAGATAAGTATTCAAGCAATTTATGACTAAGCTAAATTACTGCACCACGATAACCTAGTCATGATGGGCATAGCCCTCCCTAGGATACCAGTGTTAGCCAGACTGATGTGTTGCCTTGGACTGTGCCCTCTCCTTGCTCCACAGGTGCCCACAGGGAAACACCATACTAAGATGTGCACGTTGGCTTGCCTTAAAGAAGCATTGCTGTGCAGGAGTTTTTCTTATTTCACCCTTTTCCATGGTAACATAGGTTCTTCCCGGAGATATAACATGCAAGTTACTGAAAAAATAGACCCAGTAGATTTTGAAATCCAGAGAAGTCTCCTTACTATCCTAGTGACAAGTTAGTGTTTACCCTTAAGAAGCTACTTAAAACTGTTGTCACATCATAGAATCATACAATGATTTGGGTTGGAAGGGACCTTAAAGATCACCTAGTTCCAACCTCCCTGCCATGGCAGGGACATCTCACACTAGATCAGGTTGTTCAATGCTCCATCCAGCCTGGCCTTGAACACTTCCAGGGATGGAGCATCCACAAGCTCCCTGGGCAATCTGTTCCAGTGCCCAGAATGTCATTACATCTAGTCTCACCCTACTCTCTTCCAGCTTCCACCCATTCCTCTCATCCTATCACTACAGGCTCTTGTAAAAAGTCCCTCCCCAGCCTTCTTGTAGGTTCCCTTCAGATACTGGAGGGAGTCTAACTCTCTCAGCCTGTCCTCGTAGGAGAGGTGCTCCAGCCCTCTGACCATCTTGGTAGCCCTCCTCTGGACTCACTCCAACAGCTCCATGTCTTTCTTGTGTTGGGGGTTCCAGAGGTGGAAGCAGTACTCCAGGTGGGGTCTCACAAGGGCAGAGTAGAGGGGCAGAATCACCTCCCTCGACCTGCTGGTCACACATCTCTTGATGCATCCCAGGACACGGTTCATGCCAGTTCCTAAGTCTTCTGTAGTCTTCCTTCACAAGTGTACTTTCAGACAGATCACCACATACTTCTCTTGGGGTTTGTCTACATGAGTTACTTATTGTGCTGGAGGGGTTCTTTTTGGTAAATTTCCCCTGCATCTGTACCTACAGTCCTGCAGTCCCTCCGTTGGTGGGAAGAGAGTCAAGTCACATACCTGGAGACAGGTTGGTGGCTGGTGCGAGTGCAGAGCCCTCCAGCAATCACCACACAAGCCGTGTGTACTGTGAGCTTGGGCCAGGCAGCTTCACGACTGGTAAAGGCTTGATGCAGTCCTCCAGCCCCAAAGCCACAACACATTGCAGCACAAGGTACCCCAGTCCTTCCCCATGCCGGCAGCAAGTGTAGCCATGCCCAGAAAGGCCCCAAGAACACATAAGGGCAGGACACACAGGCTTGCCCCTAGCCAAAAGGGTTAGGTAGGGGTAAACCCACTCTGCGCATAGGAATTGCTTTGTTTCTATGGTTATCAAGAGTTTTGCGTTGCAAAGCACATGTCATGTCCTTGTGCAAGAGCCAGTAACAGAGTCAGACCAGTTCCTTTATGAGCTGATGGTTTTGACCACCTGCTAACAGACATTTGAAATCCAGAACACTAATCATGGTGTAAAGATCTGCCAATTTCATCTTGACAGAAATAGCCACAAGCACAAATTACATAAATTCGATCTATGTATAGAGTCTATAAAATGTAAGTGAATTAATGGAGTATAGGTTATTGAAAGATAACCAGACCTAATGAACTATTAATTGTGGAGAGAAGCCTTATCCCAGGGATAACTGTTTTATTTTGCATTATTATGCTATAAATAGTGAATGTTTAATGGGTTTTGACATGTTAGAAGGAGCTATAATTCTTGTACGTGTCAGAGTAGTCAAAAATATCTTGTTTAAAAGTTACTTCAAATTCAGTTTACAAACATATTTTATTTGAAATTTCAACTCGTTTTAAATTGCCACTCATTTCAACTCATTTTAAACTTAGCACTTCATTGAAGCAAATAATTCAAAGTATTTTGAATGAACTGGTAAATTTTACCTGTGGATTATCTGTATTTCAGGATATTCCCTCTATTTCTCTTTCCAGGTAGTGAGCTATTCAGTTCATAACTTATATGAGTTGAAGGCTATGGCCTAAAATCCAGTCTCCTGAGATGCTATGGATGAGTTTGAAGCTACCCCATAATCAGCTCTTAACCTTAAACTGGATAAAAACCAGCTGGCTGAAGTTAATATGTCCAAAACAGAGATAATGCTAACAGAAGAAGACCTCGAGCTATTCCATTGCTACATAAGAGCACCATCAGTTAAAAGCAGACATTTCAAAATCATAGATTAATCTACAATGACTTTTGAAACCCAGTAACCACAAATAGATGCTACCTTCAGCATCCTTGTAGAAGGCTGTGCTATAGTTATACTGGACTTGACCTTGGTCACCCCAGTTCCTTTAGGTGACGAGCAACCATTTTACCCTCTCTTCAACCAACTGTTGTGGTTCGAGCTGACTGCCTGGGCTGACAGAGAGAACCATGAGATCACTCGCCCACTGCTTCCCCCACCCCTACCTCCACAGGGATGTGGAGGGAGAAAACTCAACCAAAAAGGCTCAAGGATTGAGATTAAGGACAGGAAGGGTAATAATCTACCATTTAAAATGACAGGTAATAAACCAGAGAGACTTGTGGAGAAAAACAGAGCTTTAATTCACCACCACCATTTATGGAAGCAGGATAGTGAGAGGAATACACAAATAAATACAACTCAGTCTTAAATACACTCCCCCCACACCCCTCCCATCTTCCTGGCTACCCCCCAAATCAGTAAAAGGGGGTCAGGAGGTGGGGGGTGCAGTCCATCTGGCCATTACTCATCATCTATGGCCGGTCCTCCTTGAGAAAGAGGGCTCCTCGTAGTCTCTTCTTTCTGTGTGGTGTCCACCTGACAGGAGGCAATCCTCTTCCTCCTCGTGAGTCCCTCAGGGCCACGGGTCACTTTGGGTGCATCCTCCACTGCTGCTTGGTCTCTCTCCCCTCTCTCATGGGGCTCTGCACATACCGACGCATCCTGGATGTTCTTGCCGCTGCCGATTCCTTCAAGTGGCAGGCAATCACCTTTCTGTCATCTCAGCCACCACGGGACTCCAGGAAGAGGTTCTGCTCTGGCAGCCTTCTCTCTCTCCTTGTACTCTGAGACCCTTCTCCCCCTCTTTCTTCTCCGGACTATGTTCCTTTGTTCTGCTCTCATCTCCCCCTCCTCCAGCAGGAAAAACTCCCCAAAAATGATAGGACAGATCAAGACAAGACAAAACCTAAAGAGAACAATGAGGTCGCCTCTTAAATACCTTGGTGGCAGAGGCACTGGTTGGCCTGGCCCTGGCCAGAGGCAGGTCCAACTCCTACCTGGGGGAGTGGTGGAGGCTCTTGAATTTTTTGCACAAGTAATTCCACGTAACTCCACCACCTGCTTCCCAAAAACCCTGCCAGACTCAAACGCATGACACCAACATAGATCAAATTTATCTTACTTATGTCTTGCTGGCTGTGTGCTGTCAGCCAGTGAGATGGCTCATGAAGAACTGTCACACAAAGTAGAAGGCATTGCTAGATGCAATAAAATGACCACAGACATCACCGTGTTGAAGCCCACAGTTTGTTTTTGTCAAGGCTTTTCACCTCTTTAAGGATAGTGTTTGCCAACTAAACACAAAAACTCAACCGCAAGACTTCCCAGCTGAAAGGAACAAGTAACTAATACCTGTTCTGCTCACAGGAGAGAAGTGGAAACAGCTTCTCTGAAAAATTCACTGAGTGCTGCTTGTTCTGAGTGTAGATGAGTTTCCACAGTGATCTCCTCCCAGCCTGCAAGGACAGTTGTCTGCAAGATTATTGCTAGTCTGCACCAGCATAGTGGACTCTTCAAGCTTAGCATACATCCTACCTATTAAGAAGTCTTGAGCATGAGAAATTAAAGGGGAATAGTTGCTAATAGTATCTTTTAAAAAAATGACATGAGGTATTTATTAGTCATCATAGTCCCAAGGGAGAAAGAGGAGTCAAGTAACTGTTAGAAACATCAATCAAAAGCAGACAAACTCAGCTACTCTGAGTGGCTGAACACGGAGCTGCAAACGCGCTTCGCTCTCAGAGCACGTGCAGCACTGCCTCTGCAGCCACACCTTCATGGAGCCACTAAGTCCAGAGAAAACACGTGGGGTCAGAATCTTGCAGAGTTTTAGCTGAGGACTAATAACCTCAGCAGCTGCTGACTCCTTTCTAATCTGTCTGTAGAGGGAATGCAAGCCCTTCGCACAAGAAACTATTCCCAGCTACAGCTGCTAGGTATTCATAACAAATGACTAATGGCTAAAATTGGGTGCTGTGGACAGTGTCACCTTTCATGCCACATGGGGACAATTGTGTGTTCCCCACTGCAGCTGAGGTACTGAACTGTCAACCTAACATCCTCTGGAGTTGTACTGCTAGACCAGGAACCACTGTTACTGAGTAGTAAGTTCTGATCCTTGCTGATGCCTTCTTTGTATCAAGTTACTGCTTTTTAATGTTATAGATATACCACAACCAGGTCGCTGCAAGAGACGAAGTGTAACTGCAGTAATCCTGTCTCTGACTTGCATTTAAATCGTGTTTGATTCCAGGTTAAAACAGTACAAGGGACATTCATGTCCCAGAGTGCCTGCAAATCTGTGCTTCCTAAGGCAGCGTGCCTTTTGTGCTGGTGTTTGGTATCATCGTCAGAAAATACAAGGAGGGTTTCTTCTGCTGATGAATGAAGGGAGCTGAGCTGCTGCTAACCAAAGTGAAGTTTCTGCTGGGTTGCTCTGAAAGGCCTTTCTTCAAGTAATCCTGAATAAGTCTTCTGGGAAGAACACACCTTTCTACTGATTTACACTGTAGAACTAATCTGAAGGAATATTTTCATGAATCAATAATTTTTCTGACCCACATAATTTTGCAATCATACAAAAATCTGCTTTTTGTTAAAAATAGTTATGATATAATGAGATGTCACAAGGAGCGTGACGAGCTGTAAAGCACACAGAGAAACTACTACATTGTGTAGGAGTACCACTGCAGGCCAGTGACCAGAAGGTGCAACGTGTCCCACACAATGGACCCATTAAGGGGCAAACACTGCACCAGTGCCATGTGGGCCCCAGCGCCTTCGGGTCACTGCAGTACAAAGACAAGTCGGTAGCACAGTTGACCTGATCATGCATCATGTTCAGACACATCCTGGGCATGCTGGACTTAGTGAAAATATTTGGAACAACTCCATCATGTGCACAGCAACAACTTGGCTGGGATTTCCTGATTGGATATTAGAAAAAACTTCTTCACCCAAAGGATTGTGAAGCATTGGCGCAGGCTGCCCAGGGAAGTTGTGAAGTCACCATCCCTGGAGGTATTTAAAAGACATGTAAATGAGGTGCTCAGCGACATGGTTTGGTGGTAGACCTAGCATTGCTGTGTTAATGGTTGGACTCGATCTTAAAGGTCTTTTCCAACAAAAATTATTTGATGATTCTATGATTCATCAGCCAAATAACTCTTGAAGTGGTAGGCTGCATATTGCCACACCAAATCAGTAGAATCATAGAATCATGGCATAGGTTGGAAGGGACCTTAGAGATCATCGAGTCCAACTTCCCTGTTTTGGGCAGGGACACCACCTCTCGACTAGACCTGGCAACACATGGGGACCGAGCGGGAATCGAACTCGCGACCTCGGTGTTTATCCTTGTTGCCAGCACTGCGCAGCACTGGTGCATCTGATAATCACATATGATTGTCTTTCTTCAGCTCTAAATCTAGATTTGGTGGATGGAGATTTGAACCATAGGCTTATACACAAGCGAAGGAAACATTACTTGCTTTCTCTTCTTTGTAACAGAAAAAACCACTAGAGCCCAGTTCTGCTTTTGTGAAAGGACAGGACGTGTTGCATTAAACACTATCAACCCCTAAAAGCTTCTGGGATTATTTTTAAAATGACAAGAAAAATCACATGATTTCTTTCTTGTTTACAGGACAAATGCTCTCACAAAATAAATCCAGCAACAAAGGGGAGTGGTGGGGAAAACAGAATAGCATTTGGTTTCACTAACAGTCTAGTCAGATTAAAATATCCTTCCTATATCTGTATCTCGGGGTGTGTTGCTGGACAAGTGAAGGCAACTTACATAATGTTCAGCCAAGGGAGCACTGATTTTAGTTTGATGTGTCAATGGTGAGATTACTGGAGTGTATTTACGTGTATAGAATCAGTATAAGGAGGCACTGCAATGTTTGTTATCAAGTAGGGAAACAGCCTCATCCTGAAATGCACAGAGATCACTGGCCTGGTGCTGAGCTACTGGACTCCTGTGAGAATTCATCAGAGTGGAGAGATTTTAGTAACTCAGAGCTTACCTCACATGGAGGGTGATGTACAGGATCCTGCTTCTCAAATGCTGACAAGCCCTCCTCCTTCTCTGCCATTTAATTCTAGAATTTGGCGCTGGCATGTGTGTTTTCTGCCCCCTTTCGTCATTATACACATAAATTAAAGTGCAATTGTTATTGAGACATGAGAGGTAAGTCCTTTTTGAGTCATATTGTCATTGGTGAAAGAAATTTTCCTGACGCAAAGCAGAAAAAGAGTGTCTGTCCCAAGGGAAAACTTAAAAATTAGCACAACTCAGAGTAACACCTCTTCCTGGGGTGTATTAGAAGGGGGGTGGTCAAGAGAGGTTCCACTCCCCCTCTACTCTGCCCTGGTGAGGCCACATCTGGAATATTGTGTCCAGTTCTGGGCCCCTCAGCTCAAGAGAGACAGGGAACTGCCTGAAAGAGTCCAGCACAGAGCCACAGAGATGATGAAGGGAGTGGAACATCTCCCTTGTGAGGAGAGACTGAAGGAGCTGGGTCTCTTCAGCTCAGAGAAGAGCAGACTGAGGGGTGACCACATTAATGTTTATAAATATGTAAAGGGTGAGTGTCAGGAGGACGGAGCCAGGCTCTTTTCAGCAACGTCCAATGACAGGACAAGGGGCAATGGGTACAAACTGGAACATAGGAGGTTCCACAAAAACATCATAAAAAACTTTTTCACTGTGAGGCTGACAGAGCCCTGGCACAGGCTGCGCAGGGAGGTTGTGGAGTCTCCTTCTCTGGAGACATTCAAAACCCACCTGGACGCGTTCCTGTGTGACCTACTGTAGGTGATCCTGCTCTGACAGCGGGGCTGGACTAGATGATCTTTTGAGGTCCCTTCCAACCCCTGACATTCTGTGATTCTGTGATTCCCTTGTCTCTGATGTGCATCCTCCCTTCATGTACTAATTTAATGTTTCATTTAACAATGAAGCAATCCCTACAGAGGGTAAAGTTTCTTAACATGTGCAAGAAACTTGTCTCTGAGTTTGACTTGGGTTTTAAGTTTGGATTTCTGTTGTTGAAGAAGCAATCTTAGAAAACTATTGAAGCCAATTTATCACTTGATTGATCTGAATTTCTAAATTCACTTGCACCTTTTAAAGAAGAATATCAAATATTTTTAAGGAGTGTTTTAGCTCAAATTGACCCTCTGAACTGGGTGCCAAGAAACAAGCAATATACATGAAATGATGCAGCTGGGAAGGAAGAAATATAATGGATTAGCAAATACAGGAACTTGTTCGGAGTTCAAATTTATGGAAGATCTGAGGTTTTGGCTTTCATGTAGATGAGAATAATCCTTCCCAGTCCCTCTGACAGCGGCATTGTGTCTGCACTTATGGGTGTCATAAAGAGATCATACTAAATCCATTCACAATTACATTTCTTAAATGTACACTCAGAGCATCATGAATACCATTGTACTTAAAAAGAATGATGATTAATTTTAATAAATGGAAACATATACCTTGTTCTTTACTATTCCTCTACTATTCCTTCGTCCCTCTTTCTAACAAGCCAGTGAAAGTGAATTTCTAATCCATAACCTCTAATCTCTGATACCATATTCTAGTACACTAAGCTGTTCCTGAAATAAAACCCTTTAGTTTCTTATGTCATTTGTATTCTTCAAATCCCACACACGTTTGAAAGCATTTGAGGCATAGTATATGTGTTCATACCACGACACAAGACATCTATCCACAGGTCTGCAGAATTCTGTGGTATTAATTTACATAAGATAAGTACTTATAAATTACAAGATAGTTCTCTCTGACAGCATGATTTAATGTAATTTATTCACATTCATACCATATCTTCTTAAAGCAACTGGAAATACTGCTGTTTGCATATTACTGTATTTTCATAAAATGGTGTAACAGTTAATTAGAACACTAGGATGGTATTAATGAAGCCTGTTTTTAATGAGAAAAATAATGTAAAAACGTCGATTACAGCTCACAGATAGCTAGAATTACAAGTTTGATAAAGAATCATTAACTGCATTTGTTTTAAATCCCAGCCATCCCTGCACTCTGCTAACAAGCTGTGCTGAACTAGCAGGTGTTTCTACTAAGGACCGCTGAAGGCTGACCTGGCAGGCAGCTAATAAGAGAGGAGGGCAGCCCAGTCCCACAGGGCAAAGCAACCTGTAAGCAGAGCAGAGCAGAGCTGCTTTGGATGGCAGCAGTCTCCTTTCTAGCCCTGAGCTGAAGTGAGTGCTAGCTTTATTTTGGGTTATGGTTGAGGGAGAGCTGCTTGCTTTGTTTACAGTAATGTGCCGTAGCCTGTTCACTGCATTGGTGTTTAAGAGTCACATATAAGAGTGCCTTAAAGGAGCTGTGCTTTGAGATTATTGTCCGTATGATCTGAGGTGTTCTGTGGATGTTCAGGTTTTGTTTGGGTGTTTGCACTGTATTCTTCAACTAGCTGCCTTTCCCCAGAGCGGCTGACACAAAGAAGATTAGGTAGCAGCTTTACTAACTTATGTGAATCTGTAACTCTAATTTCCTTACTAGGCTTTTAAGAGTTCCCTAATGTTTAGGACAGGAGACAAATAAGAACAGAGGATAGGTAGGGCACCTGTGTTTCTCATGGGGTGGTGAAAAAGGCAGGAGATGTGAATAGAAACCTCTAGATTGTGTGATGGACTGCCTGCTGATCTTCTGCAGGAGCAGTTCTTTCAGTGGGGTGGGGGAAGCCTCCATATTTGCCTTTTTTTTTTTTTTTTTTGATGAATATGCCTTTCTCTCCTGCAGGCTTCTAGTTTGTTATTTTAAGGAAAACAATATACCTCAGTCTTCAGATGGCCACTCTAATTGTCAAAAAAAACCAACACAAATCCCAACTCCTCTGAAACCTACTGTAAATATGAGTGCCTTATATCCCTTGTTCCCTCCCCGACCACAGTTTCCCCCTGGGCTGCAGGAAGGACATGGGACACTGAACTAAGAAGCCACCAAGGCATGTGAGCTGCTCTGGGACATACTACTTACTGCAATACATCTATAAAAATATTACCAAGCACTTCAGGGAAGGGAGAAAGAAATGTGTGTGGGGGTGTTCTTGTCTGATCCGGAAGCTGAAATGTTCACACAAGCCCACCTATGCAGAGAGTGCCCATCTCTGGCTGGAGTAAGGCTTGAGCAGCTCTGCAGCTGGTGCTGTGCGGGTCCTGCTCCAAGGGCTTCATCCCCGCTGGTGGTGAAGGATCACTGAGCCCCGGAGGCAGCAGGTTCTCCTCTTTCTGTAACACTGTGAGAGGGCAGAGGTTGTTATAGAAAAGTGGCTGCTGGCATTAAGCTGGTTTTTGACTGCTCCACTATCTACCTTAGTACCTATCTGTAGGTCTCAAGGAGCAAGAAACACGTTTAAAGGAGTTGGCAAACGTGGCAGATGCAAAGGAGCTTGATTTTTTTATTTTGTAGGTGTGTTTCCCCTTTGGACTTGCTGCTTCACCGGAGTCAGCTCTACGGTTTTTTACTCTCTGTAGCCAACAGCAGGCCCTTGTCTAAAGTCTAATTTTATCATCAACCTTTCTTAATGGCTACAGGTCTACAGAAAAGCCAGGATACCATCTGCCTTATAACCACGATGGTGCTCTCTGACTTAATTTCCCCCCTCAAATGTTTAAAAATGCAGTGAATGATGTTTTCTATCCCCTGTGACTGAATCCTGTCAGTTCTGTGGCACCCAGAGCAGGAGAGCTGGATGACTAAACCTCGCTTAGCTGCAGCTCTCAGGAAGAGCCTTCCTGTGACTAGTATTGCTAGCACCCTGCTAACTCTGTCCTGAGCTCCCTGTTATCGGTGTCTCATTAAAGATGCTAATTGTTCCCTGCCCCCATCCCCTAGCAGCAGCCAGAGTGCAGAGGAGTAATGCACAGCAAATAGTTTGACTCATGCACACCTTTAGCCTCTGTACTCGGCAATGAGACCTGCATTTGCACATCGCCTTACAGAGGAATGATTTCCATAGCAACAGCAAGGATATGTGGGATAGTACGAATACTGCCTTGGAGAGCATATAAAGCATATTCTTAAGAAGTAACTGACACAGGCTCTGAAGAAAACACAATTGGCTATGTGGAGGAAGTGTGTAACGTTTTGCAGAAAGAAAAATAAATTACATTCAAATTTTGTGTTATACAACACTTTAAAAATCAAATTCCTGGGTATAGAGAAGGGGGGACTTCTTTACATAAAGTGTCAGTGGATGCAGGCAGCATGGAAGGATTTGTGGCAATTCTTCAGCAGCACAGTGAATTAATACTCTTAGTGGAGTTCTAGAGGGGAGTTACCTGAGGCAAGCATCAAGGGGGAGGGGAGAATGACAGCTCAGTTGATGGAGGGGGGAGGGAAGCAGGATGAGCTGGTAGTCTCTTTAAATAACAGGTTTTATGGTTATTACTGGGGGGCAGGCTTTTTGCTGTTAGAAGATGGAGAGGCGATGCTCTAGTATTAGGGGATGCGGAGAAAGAAGATGGGAAATATGCATGAAGGAATGAAGAACATTTAATTCTTGGTTACATGCATATGTCTTCCCCTTGCTGCTGTGGTCCTCTTTCTTCTCTTTCTGGTGTTTCATTGCATAGAGCCATGTTTACAAAAAGCAGTCCAGTATCTGGACACCCTCACCAGGCTTCTCTGGGGAAGATGGGTGGACAAGCATGTTCTGTAGGCTCAAGTGTTACCCCATTAGGTGGGCTGAGTTGGCCCTTTCTTTCTTGGGCCTTTCATGAGCTCCAGGGAGATGTGTCCCTGGGCACACATCTGCAGCAAGCACTGCGGTGCCAGCAGTGGTTACCTGGTTACATGGCTGCGTCTTTCTGAATGGCATGAGAGTGGGAGGAATTGCTTCAACTCATTATAGATGGAATGAATAAGAGTAACAATGCTGATTTCATCACTTCCTTACTAAGGTGATATCTAATCAACTTGGTGTGCTGCACTGCAGCATAAGCATTTAAAAAATAAGCAGTTTTGGAAGGAGAAAATGTCTTAATGTTTCAGGTATTTGATTTAACCTGTTAAACTTAGCTGTCACCAGGATTCAATAGAAATCTTGAATCCTATGCTTGAGCTGGATGGTTCAAAAGAGATCCATGTGCTATGGAATTCCTGATGAGTTTGCACAGGCCATCTTCCTAGACCTTTCCCCACCTGTTGGTAAATAATTACTGTTCCTCACTTGAATTATTTGCTGACTTACACAACCAGTCAATTTATTTTTCTTCCTGCCCAGTCTGAAGGTTGCATCCTGCAACTTTCATGTGTGCATGCAAAGATAGCAGCAACAGTGAGAGCTTTAGGAGCATCCAGCATGGGATGGTGTTTAAAAGATGGCATGCCTGGTTTTTGTCTGTTTAGCACTTTGATAGCAATAAGGCCAGTGTGAGAACAATGACAACTGGCTATTGGCTCTGTATAGGCCCTCTCCGCTGAGGTCTGTCTGTAAAGCAGCAGCTGGAGGACTAGCTGGGTCCTAATATTTGTAAGTCTCCTTTGGAAATGCATATATTGTAGCTCTGGCACTTGTGCTGGGTGGGGGTCCTAGACCTGTGCCATCTTAAGAGAGCAAAAAGCAAAGCTGTGGGATTTCTTCAGGTGGTAAAGCTGGGGATGGTAAGCCCTGCCTACAGAGATCAATAATGGTGGGTTATCCCACAGTGACTGCTGCTGTGGTGTTTAGATCTTGGAAACAAAGCAAGCTATTTTCTTTTAATGAGTATCATGTACGCCTAGCTTATGTTTCAATAGGATTAAACAGTCTCAGCATGGCTTTGGCAGGGTTGCTTATACCCTAGGGCAGGAAAGTCTAGACTCCCTGTCTGCCCCAGGCATCCTCCCCTTGATGCTGGCATGTGAGGAGTGTGGCTCTGAGGGCACCTTGGCAGGCACAGTGTGGCTGAATCCAGCCCTAACACAGGCTGCCTTAGTCTGGGATCAGATTATTTTCCTGTAAGCACGTATTTACCTGCTAACTTGAATAAAAAAATAAAAAGGCAAAACATGAGCCAGAATGCTGCACACCCTGATGCAAGCATTGTACTGAGGGATGCATTTCTCTCTGAAGAGAACTGGGCAGGAGTCAAATGCTATCTCCCTCTGCAGGAAGCTTTCTCTTCTCCCTCTTTTGTTATCTTCCATTCTCTCTTCTGTATACAACTTGGCCATATAGAGACATACAATGTCTAACACAGTGGGACCCTTTGAGGGTGTCCTTGTTTATAGGCTTACTTATTCCAGGATGATCTGTTGCAAAGCAAAGGAGGTTGAGAGTCTGAACCAAGGTGGGGTGACAGCCAGGGCTACATGGTGGAAGCAAGAAGTGTCATGCTGGGAGCAGGCAGCCTTTTGAAGCAAGACACGAGTGCCTTCTCACTCTTTCTGTTCTTCAAAGAAAGCCCAACTTTTTTCCATTCAGTCTATGTGCCAGCTCTCCTGGCAGGTCTGAGATACGGAAGTTGTGGACCCATGTTTCAGTGCCTGCTCAGAAAACATTGCAGAGGAAGAGCATATGCAGTTCCACAGTGGAGATGATCTCTTGCTCGTGTCTCTGAAGGCAGCTCTGTGGAAGCAAGTTCCAATTAAAATCAATGACTTGAGAAGACCAGTGCTGGAAGCTGTTTTGTTTTATCCCACGCATCAGTTTTCTTCATGGAAACGCAATGTGTCTGTGTCAAGTCTATAAAATAAAATACCTCTTTTCCAGAAATGAATAAATTAATCATGAATACATCAGATGCCATTGCCACATATGCTGAACAGGAAAAAAAAAAGGCAACAGCAGCTTGTAATAAAATTCCCTTATTTAAGCAATGAAGATCCACATGATCTTTCACCTGCCCTTTAAGATAGTAATAAAAGTGACTCAGCTTGGCAGCGTTGGTTACAAGTGGTAGATGGCTTTAGAGTTGTTTTGTTAGAGGAAAAACACACATTAAATACAGTCTTGAATTGATTAGGTATTGGCTCCTGAAATAAGTGTGAGAAGGAGGATCTGCCTTTACTGCTCTGAGGCTCATGCTAAGCATGCACTGTGAAAAGAAAGCATCCTCTGCTGCTAACACTGCCTCTTTCTGCCATCTTTTTGGGAAGTCACTTGTAAAGCGGAGCCTAACAGAGTTGAGAGTCTTGCCAGAGGCTGCAGAGTGAGGCTGTGGCAGAAATGGGAAGATGAGGCTGTTACCTTAACTAAGTTCTCAGCTCTTGCATTTTCTCAGTCAAAAATCACTGTTTTGAGGTCTTGCAATGCAAAGCTCTGTAGCAGAGTGGGATTTCGAACTTTATTATATAAAAGTCATAGAGATTCCCTCATCCCATTTTCATTGGGCTACTTCTCTATCAGCTTCACCAAATATGGCATATCTGTAGGAGTTTCCATGAGAATGATCCAGTGATTTTCTTACTTAAAACAAGCAGGCAAACAGTTATTTACAAGGCACTGGAACAGACGGAGCCAAATGAGCAGAGTACTGAAGAGCAAGCACTTATGAGATGGGCAAGTCCAGTGCTTCCATAATGGTGAAAGTGTACCTCCTGTGGAAGAGTGCGATAAGGAGGATTGTGGAGGTGAAATGAAGGTGACAATCTGCAGAACTAACAATGTAACTGGCCAGGGTTCCTTATGAATACTGAGGTAAGAAATCTCGGTAATGGTGTGCTTTGCCCGCAGAGGAGGACAGCAAATACTGCTCTGGGGATTTGTTTCTTGTGAAGCCTGGCAGCAGTTCATGCCAGCTGATGTAGTCTGCTCTGAGGAAGTGATTTGGCAGACCAGCATGGATGTCTCTGAAATGAGCCATCTTTCTCCCTGACTGAAGTCCTTTGGAATCTGATTTCCTGAAGGCAAAGCACTGGCCTGCAAAGAAACTTGTGTTGTGTGTAGCATCTTTGGTAGCTTCCTTGGTAGGAAGTTTAGCTGCAGTTCTGAGATCCTGGAGGACTTCACTGAAGCCATCACCCACTTTCAAGATCTGGAGGTGAAGAGAGGTCAGAGAAATTCTTGTGGCTCTGCATGAAATGTAATAGGACAGGAGGAAAAAAGGGAAGGAGATTTGTTTTGCTTTTACTTGTTAAGTAAACTTGCCTAGAGGCTCTCGGGGAGGGAAGAACAACTATTAATGAAGCTGGTTGTACATCTTGGAGGCTTGTAGAGAGTGTGTTGGTGATCTCACTTCTGAAAAGGGGGTAGCTAAGGGGTTTGGGGACTGACTCTTGGTGGTCTGTCTTGTTTAGGAATTCACCTACTGTCTGCTGGACATACTTGTTTGATACCAACATGGTGGTGGTACTCCTCTGTTTTGTTTCCCTACTAGAAGATGAATTGTTACTTTTTAAATCCATCCTTAGCTTTGGCCACTGAGTGTATAAACCTCTGCTTTCATCTTTGACAGGGCCCACATAGCTTTGGCTTTAGGCCAGGAAATCCTGCAGGTCCATCCTCAAACCTGTACAATACTGCTTGGTAGTTTAATTATCTGCCACTGTGGGTTGTGCCTGCAGATACCTGCAGTTTGGATTCAACCGTCTGCAGGAAGATGCCTGAAAGGGATCTTAGAAGAGTAGAGTTAAGCTGGTGCCCTGTGGTGCTGCTGTATGAAGCAGATGTCATGGGTGGCTTTGGGAGACGGGGAACCAATTCAACTCAAACACTTTGGCAAGTTAAAACTTTATTAGCTCACTGCAAGGAAAACATGCCGAAAGCTGAGTGGTTGAGGTGGAAAGGAGATTTTAGCTGTTGTGCTGAGAATGTCATTCTTTCTCAGTGTTGGGGAGTGAGCAAGGTCTGCTGGTGTTAGCATCCTAGCCAGAAAAACTGATTTTCTGCCCCTGCTAGGCTCTGCAGAGCTTTCCAAGAGAGAAAAGCATAGGCAGGAGGGCTCTGCAACTCTGTCAGTAGTGAAAGAGAGGGAGAAACCTCAATAGCCTGCTGGAGAAAACGGCTCAGACTTTCCCTGAGTGGCACTAAACTAACAGAGATCAGTTCACAGTTTCTGGGGATGAGAAGTTATTCAACCTTGTCATCTAGAACAGCAACAGCCCTATTAAATGGGCACCTTGTGAACGAAATATCTCAATGCACTGCATAGTAAGTGAGACCTCTCCAACACCAGCTCTCAGAGTGGGAGTGATCCTCTTGCTGCACCCACATTTTACATGGTGAGGCTTTGGTAAGCTTCTGCAAACCCTCTTTTTTAACATGCAAAACACCCAGTAGTTCCTCCTCTGTGAGTGATTCCAGAATTGAATGGGGGTCATGTTTTGTGATAGGAACAGATGTAGATACCCTTATTTTGTTCTCAAGGGCACCTCTGCTTCATACAACAGACTGCACAGTTAACCCTACCACACACACACTTGGCTATTACTGGCTGTGGTCAGCACTTCCCATGGGGCAGCTTTGTGCAGCGTGACCATTCGCCTGGACTCCATAAGCAGTGGGACTGTTAGAAGGGCTACAAGCAGCACACTGGCTGATCTGGGTGCCCTGCATGGATGTTGTTTTTGTGAGGTTCACCTGGCTCTGTGCATCTACACAGTCCCACAGTGCTGGAGGCGCCGGGAGAGCTGGCAGAGGTAGCTCTTGTGTCTTGCCACAGAGCTGTGCCCAGAGCATCTTTAGCAATAGCAGCACTGCGTAGGAATTTCTGTATTAGACTCTTTCAATTAACCTATTGCCCACTCTCCTACGCTGGCACCCTGGTGAGCTGTCAGCCAAGCCTCTGGGTCCCCAAGGTCAGTAAGTGCACTTTTACATACAAGTTTGCAAAGGGGATGAATCTTTTCTGGGACAATCTCCAAGAAAGTAAAACATGTTTTCCTGCAAGCTAGAGATCACTGCAGCTTTCAACAAAGCAAATCCCAAGAAGACACGTCTTCCAACCTGTAACACATGTAGCAGTATGTCTGTTCTCAGGGAAAACCAAAACAAACAGCAAAAAAATCTCACAAAAGAAACCAGCCCAAGACGTACTGAAACAAGGCAATCTACTGAACATGCCTGTGGGGCTGGGGCAGATGGGAATAAATAGCATGTGACAGATCTCAGTTGTGTTTTCTAATGCCAGGTTGGAAGGCGCTCAGCTGATAAGCTGGATGTAGGAACCTAGACAGAATAGTGCCAAAGAGATTTCTGTGGATCAATGTGCTTTGGTTACTAGGGTATTAAGCAGTCTGCTTCAGTCCTCTTGGAAACTCAGTAAAAAAAGAATGTAACAGTTGATTCAGCTCTGAAATAGTTCTTGGAAATTAAATAAGATTTCTCAAGAGTATCTTGATGTTCTTGGAGGGACACGGGAAGGATCTGGGTCAAGGGCATCGGCTGTACAAAGCACACCTCCAAGTGTTACCTCGGGATAGGAAATGGTGTTTGCTATGTGGTAGTGTTTCTTGAAAGAAAGTACTTACTCATGCTTTAGTAAATGAGATTTAAGTGTGGTAAAAGAGGAAAAAGTGAAGAGGAGAAAACTTGTCTGAAGATTACGGTGAGCAGGTGTTTAAAATGGGAATGGGGGAAGGAGAGAGAGGGCACAGTAGCTATCAAAGCAGTCAGCTTGCTACTCACGATACAGAAATTGTTTTTTAGATTTCTCTTAACCTGTTTGTAAGACCTAGTGATTCATCTTCTTAAGGATGAGTCATTTGAAATGGTGAACAACTTGTTATGAAAATATTTACCTTAGAGTCTTCATCACAGGTTTGGCCTGTCTGTATTTCTTTAATTGGAACAACTCATCTTATTCCTTTAGTTCTTCAATCTTATGTATATATTCTACGGATTTTGATCACCTGGCACAGACAAGATGTGATAGGTAAGAGAAATGGGGAACGGTGTCAAATACTCTCTGTGGATGGTAGAGACATGGTAAGAAAGTGTCAAACTTGTGCAAACTGGCTCATAAAGGGTTAGTGGGAAATTGGCAGTTAAAAGGTTCTTAAAATTATTTTACAGAAAACTATAACTAAACTGCTTGGGCTGAAAATTTCCATGCCGATATCTGTTTTGGGACAAACTTTCCTGGGAATTTCTTTCACTTTGAAGAGACAGGCTTTAGAGTTTTGAGGATTCAAGGACTTGCAATGTAGAAAACACTCTGGCTATTCTAGGAGAAAATGCTTTGAAATTATTTCTCTTGTATCAGAGACGTGCCATAATGAACCAAATCTGTGCATTTTTACTTGCCATATAATGAACATAGGAGAAGAGCTATTTTCCATTATTATCTCTGAATATAAGTGTGATGCCCAGCTACTCGGTGCTCTGAAAGCTCACATCATCATGATCCAATCCTCCTTGTGGCACTGCTTTGTTTTGGATACCTGCAGTCTTCCTGTGGCTGACTGAGATCATTGTCATGGCTAGCTGCAGTTTACATCTGTCCCATGATTCCAAGTTACTTTTCTCAGCTTAATAGTCAATATTCTCAAAATCTCACTGCTTCAGCTTCAGTTTATGCTTTTGCAGCAGGCTGTACTGGTGTGACAGCCTGACTTCTTCAATTCAGTGGAGGTTGATTGTTGCTGAGCACACCAGCAGCCAACATCAGGCTTCAAGTGTGCACTGCTGTGAATTATGGACCCTGCTCCTTGACTCCAATAGCAACTGTTGGTGATCTTGTAATAAGGCTCCCTTGCTATTATCATGTGAATAAGTTGTGGTATTTAAAATTGTGACACTCATCAGAGTGATGATAAACTGCTATACGCTTATCCCAAGTTGTCAGCCCCCGAGTAAGATGGGATAAAACTTCTCACTGCCAACATCTGTGGCACTACAAGACTAATCCCAGTATTTCCTGGTGCAGTAGAAATCAGTCCTGTTTGTTTTCAGATCAAGTGAAAAATTGTTTTTATGGTAATGGCATATTCAAGGCAGGCAGGAGCTTGGGAACCATCTTTAGTCCAAAGAAAAGAGTGAGAGGTCATGTCAAGTCTTGAGACCTACAAAGCAAGCTCTATGTAGGCTGCTCTTACCCTGTTCTGATGATATTTCTTCTTTAACACAACTTTATAATTAATGTAAAGATAAGCTACTCCTTGGCTTTTCCTATTCCTTGCTTTTCTTGCTTATTTCTTTAACATAAAAGAGAAGGTGCTGCAATTTCTCTCCTATTCCAAACTTCCCGTTTTCATCTGCTTTCATTTTAAAATTGTGAGGTTAAGCCTTCCCTGAAGATGCTAGTTTTCCAATTTCCAATAAATCCAAGTTCACTCAACATAAGCTTATTCTCCTTCTTGTGCCTCTTGCTCATACTTTAGGTTTTGCTGCTGCATATGTGGCAATTTCACTTTGATTGCTTTTCATTTTCCCCTCTGCCTACAGTAAATTTCATAGAGCAGCCACCCAGCTATTCATCCCTTTTTGATCCTTGCTGTGCTGCAAACCCAAATCATAGACTCTCAAGTAACCTGAGTCTATTACCTACAAACAAAGAACCAGGTACCTTTTCTCTCCTGCAGTCACACAGATCTTAAATATCCACTAGGATGGATTCTCATTACCTGTCTTGTTTTCATTGTTTTTCTGTTTAGATTTTTCTGATAAGTTTTCTTCAGGCTTGCTCTTGCCATTGTCTCCAAGCCGGACCCCAAAGCCCCTTAGGCACCCTCTCATGGAGGCTTTGTGCAAAGCACAGACCTGCTGCAGGACACCTGGGAAGCAGAGCCTCCCTCTACACGCCCTGGCTCTGAAGTTCCTTAGTGTCATTTGGGATGGAACAGATAAGGATTTTCTTGATATATCTGCTTTCCATACAAAAAAAAAAATTCACTAAAACAGATTCATCTCATCCTTTCATGGAAACTTGCGCTTCCTTAAATTCTTGCCACTATTAGAATACAAAAGCAGACCTGCAATTAGCTACTGAGCAGGAGCCTTTCTCTGGCCAAAGAGAAACAGGTTCAAAGCTCTTGTCAGAATAGGGCGTGGAAAGATTGTGAACCCAGGTGAGTTTCTGAATCACTCAGTCATTCCATGATAAAACTTTTATGCCCACCTATCAAGCAGTTTCCTCTGTTCCTTCACTATTCAGAGATTTCTATGATAAAACAGGTATTTTTTCAATAAAACTCTATTAACCTTATGCCAGGCTTTTATTTTCGAATTGTATATTTGATTTGTCATGTGTGGATGTTTGTTCAGGGAGCTCTTGGCTGGCACTTGCTAAATCATTTGCAGGTTACTAAGTAATGGTGTATAAAAGCACATTCATGTAGCCAGGGGCTGCTTAGATAAATGCTCATGTAGATAAATTGCTTCTAATAGCTTTGTCTTTCTGTGAGAACTGTTGCTTTTCTGCTGAGGAAAAGTATTACAATAAACATAAAATACAAAAATATGAACAATTGGCAGTGCTTCTATCAGTTAAGTCTACCAGTTAGAAACACTTCTCAAGATATAAGAAATGTAAAGCATTTAATGTTATTTAGATGTGATGTTTGGCATACAGTCTTTGTTTAAATGTTGATACAAGATTCCAGCAAGTACAGATAATCATGAGGAAGGTAGTTTTCCTTCCATAAACTAAAACTGACAAGACTTTGTTGTTGTTGTTGTTTGAGCCTTTCTGTCATTAGAACCCTGAATAAATGAGCAGAAAGATAATGAGTGATACGCAGATGTTCCCCTTTAGATACTGTATAAACTTGCAGAGATGAACAGGGAAGAATGATGATGATCACAGCAGAAAATGCAAACAGGCAACTAAAAATGAGTTTGACACAGTCCTATAATAGAAATATTTTTCTATATCTTCTTCTACTGTAACCCCACCATGTATCTACCTTGTTCCTTGTTATATATGTTAACAGAGGAGAGGGAGCATAAACTATGTAACCACCTCAATTTAGGACACCACCTAAAATGCATGTTTTGCTAAAGTAATTTAAAATCTCATTTCACTGCTATGATAACTCCCTGGACTCTGCACTTGGCTTCCCTGTAAACATCCTTCCCTGCTATACCAATCCATTAACCCATCTACAGCCACGTATAGTCACAGACTGTTGAATTCACTCTCTTGAACTTGCTGCAGATAATAACCATGCCTGCCTTCACTAAGGAATACCACTTAGCTGACAGCTGAGTAAGTCTCTCAAAAAAGGCCTTGGGCACTGCAACAGGAATTCTTAGCTGAGGGTTTCAGGTACTAAAGTAACATAGATAAATAACGACATTTCATAATGGAGATCTGTGTGTCGCTTTAGCAGTCAACCCTTCCAGCAAGTCAACAACAAGCAAAGCATAAAATTATAGATGTACCCTAGTTCTAATGAACTTGTGCTGTTGATCTCTGTGGCTTGCTGCTGTTATGTAGTTGTCTGGCAATGTGCAAAACAACGAGAGGAAAGGAATTACTCTTCAGCAAGGGAAGTGATTGTCTTTCAGTGCACAAAGGACAGTCATTGCAACAGTCTTGAAATAATAATGCAGCTTTCTGCAGGCAACATTGGTCTTCAGGCAAGCAACAGGATCATGTTGTTATTCCATTGCCTGTTATCTTTACATCTCCTGAATTCCAGTTACTGGGCTGCTACCTGTGATGGTTCCAATAGAAAGGCTGATTTGTGCCAGTGACTCTATCATGGCACGACAAAGCAAGAAAGTGGAGCCGTATGAGTGCTAATTTGTCATGGACGGACTGTAGCTTTGCCTAGCTTCGTCTGCACAGGCAGGTCTGGGGGTATGAGTACTTACATGTTTGCAGGGTTGTGGTCTGTGCTGACAGCAAAGATGGACAATTTCTCTTCCTGTTCCATCTAAGACCAAACTTCACATGTGGCATCTGTAACTATTTGAAGGAGATGATCCTTATGCTAGCAAAAAAACAGTTGCTGCTGTTCCCATGCTGTCGTTACAAAAAAAACTTAGTGTCCTCCAACAGCACCTCCACATTTCATTCCGTACTTTTATTCCAAGGCTCTTCCCCCTGCACCTGTTGTGACAGGTATAAAACTTACTGAGCACTTCAGAACAATCAGGTAGATCTCAAATTTATAAACAAGCTGGAGGGCATAAAACAGAACAGCAGTTAGGGGTGCAAGTGGGACAGCACAGGCAGAGAACTGGAACTGAAGCTCACGGCAACCCCTTCCCTTAAATACAGCAACAAGTACTGGCTCGAGTCGGGGATTTCCCTTAATACCCAAGAGCAATTCCCTCAATACAGCATGGCTGTAAGCTCATTCTAAAGTACATCATGGCATTGCAGGCTTGTGTTGACACCCCCTGAAAATGAAGTGAGAGGGAAGATGCAAAGCAGGCCTCTGTGACCAGTAACTTCACTTCTAAAACTCGTTAGAATATAAATTCAGGTCTACATTGTTCTTGTCTTCCTGGGGCTATCCTTGCAGCTATGCTTGATGCCAGGAGTGATCACCAAAACAGCGACTCTTAAATATTTCAGAATTTGGTTAGAAAACAAATACTAAAACTGTAATCATGAGTAGTTTCATTGGGAAAGCATTACTTGTTTGTGACAACTGGGAGTTCATTTGCTGGTACTATGAAATACAAAATATAGCTTGTGTTGTCATGTGTTATCTTTTTTTTAATATGTGTGAACCTGAGAGGGAAAAAAAATGAAAGGAGGAGAAAAAAAGCAATACTTAAGTAAATTCTTAAATGAATTTACAGGAACCTTAACTTATGTCCCCTTCCTTCTCCTCACTCCACAAACCGAAGCCAAAGGCTGCAGAGTGAAAGGTTAGCATCCAAACCATGCTAACTTCAGAAGAAATTAGGAAGGCTGCAACCTCAAAGTAACAGGTTTGCTCTCCCAAGCATGAGCTCTTACAATGGAGAATACAAGAGGAGAGCTACAGGGCACAAATGTGTGTGCAGTGAATTTCTGTGGTTGGAAGGGGGAAGATTTAAATAGGAAACTTCACTAATGGCTGCTCTCTAGTTTTCTTTTAGCTTTGAGGTTTGAAAGTATTCCCTCCTTTTTTTTTTTTCTTCAAAGCCAAATTAATTTTTCTTCCTCACAATCCAGCATTAGATGCACAAGTAAAAATACCTTGCACGAGCTAAAAATAGAAGAGTTTAACTATCCATTCCAAGGGTGTTTTATTTGTCTGAAAATTGTCATATAGTCACTGCATTTAGTTGCTGTTGGACCAACAGCTAAAAGTAAACACTTGATTGGTGCTAATTAGCATATCTGCTTACTGTTAGGGTAGGAGGAATAAAACAAAACCGAAAAACTCCACAAAAAGCAGAATTAGGATCAGAAGACATGGAAGTTGCAATAAAATTACCAATTCAACAGGTGTCTCATCTATATAAGATTACAGAGTTATTGTCAAATCATTGCTAGTCCTATGAGTTAGAGTGAGAACAGGATCTAAATCATCTGATTTTAACATCCTTGTTTACTGAAGTCTGAATAATTTCCACTCATTCTATTTTAATTTGCAGTAAAAAATCTCAGTAATGCATGACATCACCAGCATAGTTTCTTCTCATGGTGACCAATAAGCTCTCCTGGTCCTCAAACTTTTTAATGTTAGGCAGCTTTTGCTATTCCAAAATTGTTCTTGTAGCCTTACATATGAACAAGTGTGTGGTTTATACAAACAGACTTCATTAAGGTAGCAGGGAAAAATTCAGTCAAACTAACACATTTTCAGAGTTTAATTAAATTAGCATCTTAATTCTGAAAGGATGGCTTTAGAGGATATGTTATTTCATACAATTCGTTGATAAACATTGTTTCTGCCAATAACGTCTGGGTTGTGGAAACAATGTTTTACCTCTGTTTTCACAAATTATAGAAAAATAATATTTTGTGTGAGAAAGGTGTCAACCCTACTTGGAAAGTTCTTCTGTTGTTGATAAATGATTATTCAAACGTTTGATCCTCATTCAGCTCTACAAATGTCACTTGCAGTGAAGGAATACCTGGTCTCCTGAATGCCCATGTAAATGAAATAGCTTCTGCAATTAGCATGACTTCAAGGTTAACTTAAAATTACACTCTTAAACTGGACAAGGAGGTGTGTTTTGCTTAAACTGACAGAGTTTTTCTCATAGTTAAGCCTATGAAACTTTCTCTTTTAAGCATCAAAAAAACCCGTTCAGAATTCTTCTAGAAATAAACTGAGGGACTGGGCTGCAATTAGAGCTGTCTAAATAAGCAGGGGCTTTGGATCAGTGGCTACACTGGAATATCAAAGACAAACACTGGGTTGACTCAGAATGAAACTCTCTTGGATTTGTTTTCACAGCACAATAAGGAAGATATCTCCTTACCTGTGACTTTCACTCGACTCAAAAGTAGAAAGCTTGCTTTATTTTAGTATCTGTCCGGCAATTTTCAAAACTAACATCAGGCAAATTTTGAAGTATTTTGACCTTCCTGTTTTTCCTTTTTGGTACTGAAGTGTACTTAACTCTAGTTGCAGAACTCCAGTCAGAAGCAGGTCTTGTGGCCTTTGACTAGGCTGGATGTTGAAACCTTTGTCCAAAGGATGACAAATTCAAAAAATCTCCAGTGACCCCTGCTTGATTAATGATTTAGCTCTTTTTCTGTGCATTAAGAGCCTGGTCCATGAGAGGCTCTGCTTTCCCTCAGATGGATCTCTCGTTACTGTTCCCGGAGCTGGTGTTGCTGCCTGTTGCACCAGGCACTGCCCAGGTCCAGAGGATAAAGCTGCTGCAGACAGGTGGAATTGCCTCTCCAGGCATGCAGACAGGTGGTGGTGAGGGAGATAGGCAGCCAGGGCCTCCAGGATGGTGGGTACCAACCACTGCATTGGGGGGCAATGGCAGTGGCATCCAGGTGCCAAACAGCTGTCGGCTTTGTGTTGCTGTGAAAGCAGAAGAGAAACTTGAAGGAAGGATAAAAAAGGGAATGAGGAGCTCCCTGTAAACACTGGCAAAACCATCTATCTTCAAGCCTTCAGTACAGAATGGCAAGGATAGAAATGCCTCTGAAACTTGCAGTAGGCAATGAAGGCTGACAGTGCTGCTCTGCTAAGGGCAGGACAGCACGTCTCCCTACCCTCTCTACACCCTTTATGCTTATTGCTGTAGCAGATCAGGCCATCCTGTTGTATAGGAAAACTGAACAAGAGCTGTAGGTTAGATAAGGAAAAACAAACACAAAAATAGCTGCTTGCAGCATTAGTGATGATTGGTTCAGAACCATCTTTCCAGTGTATGTGAGGCCCTTGGAGATGGGAGAGGTTGAATTCAAACCATCTCATTTCTGTCAGTGTATTGGGATGACTGCTAAAGAGATTTTAGTCAAATCAGAGTCCTTTGTGGTTCAAATGTGAATCTCTTCTCAATCCAGGGGACAGCAGGATCAAGAATATTGAGGCTTATTCTGGATTTTATTCTATTTTTTTTGCTCTGGTTCTGGCTGGGGGTGTGTCCCAGGTACTGGGTTCAAGTTGAGTGTTGGTTCCTCAAAGGTTTTGTGCACAGGAATCTAAGCTCTAGGGTTTTTTCCAGCTTTTATACAGTGGCACAGTAGTGTTTGGTATCTCATGGAAGTACACAGCCTTAGTCCCCAGCTTGCACATCTGTGCAACCCCTAAAGCAGCCCCAGCTCACTTGTTATGTGCATCCTAAAGCATTATTCTCACAGTGCTTTTAGGACAGCACAGAAGTACGTGTGTGAGAGAGTTTGTGCACGTGTAGTTTTTAGTGGTAAAAAGAGATGTTTGCTTTAATCAATGCTACCTTTTATTTAACAACAAAGCTTTATGCATTCATTGGTGTGGCTGTCAAATTTGTAAACTGATTCAACAAATTTTCTTGTATTCTGATAATTACTGCGACACAATATAATGTGAGAACACTACAAACTTCTTTCAGTGTTGAATTGTAGATGTAGGATATTTGACTTAATAAATTCATTAAAATAATTTTTAGCCTTGCTCATTCAGGATGAAGGTTAAAATCACAACCTGAGCTGACAATTGTAGTCAGGAATACAATGAATTATATTATCACATCAGAATATTTTAGCACTTATTTAAAAAATGAGTAAAGCAGAAAGGGAAACTTGAACAAATTTTTCTCTTCTGTAAAGCCCAAAATGAAAAGCTTTGCATGAGGGTTTCCTGTTTGTGAAGATTTATCAAAGTTCTAAGATGCACTCAGTATTATATGAAAGGCCCCTCAGTAGTGGCTTATATTGATGTTAAAGGGCTAAGCTGCTATATGGAACTGTTGCAAAACAGCACCTTTGCTGCTTTGCAACAGGATAGAGTCAACGAAAGTAAGTCACCTGTAACAGTGAATTTAAACTGTCATCAGCTCTGTCCTTAGCTACCTGCTCACAGCATGTCCAGTTCCATGCTAAGCTGTGATGCCCTCTGCCTGGGGATCTGTTGTGCCTCCACAATCTTCCTGATCCACTAGACTCAGATTGCAGCTTTTTTTTTCTTCAGCTTTGACTTCCTTTCCTTTGCTTATTTAGATTCAAACTGCCTGAAATGCAAGCTTGCCTAAGCACTCTGAACTGTGCAAAACTGCTTAAGGTCTTTCAAAGTACACAACTCTGAGCCAGAGACTATGCAACCCATAGTTTAAAGCTGTAAACAAATCTTATCTCTTGCTAGACCAGCTTTTAACTTCACAGCTACCTAATTTTATGAAATAATAGTCTCTAGGCTCCTCTTATTAGAACGTTATGTTATAAATGATTGCCAACCAATCTATATCTACTTAGCAGTAGAAAAAAAAATTGAAGGTGCTTTGCACCTGGTGGGACACAATGGAGTTCTAAGGCTAAAGGTGACACAAGATGCATTTTTGCTCTAGGTGGCAGAAACAAAAAGTGTATTAATAACTTATGACCTCAAAGAAAAATAAGAGGTGCCCTGAAAGTATTAACTGTAAGGACAAGGGGAGGGTGTTGGGATTTTGTTCCACTATATATTTAAGGGAATGAAAAATCTGGCAACTAACTACTATAGTGATCTACAGTAGTAGCTTTCTTATCTCAGAAAAGGATACGAGAACTGTAGTCAAAGGTCAGTGAGGTGTCAACTTCTTCTTGTGACCACATTAGTGCCTGGTGGTATATATCCTTCTTCATGGGCAGGAAAGACAGATGACTGGTATCGTGAAGATCAGCTTGATACATCACCACCATTTCCCCTCTAGGGTACAACACAAGAAAGATCTTTTTGAGACAAGTTTTAATGGCATCCTATAAGTACACGAGGTCTTCTGCATGCTTGCTGCTCTGCTCAGCCGAAAGGCACTTTGTTTCATGGCTTTGGCTGTGGAAGAGGAGGCAGAAATTGTGAAGAAGGATGCAGAATGTGTTTCCTAAACTTAACCATTAATGTGCTTATGTTAAATGCAAATACCATGTTAACATTGCCAACAAACTGCATCAGGTTTTACTTAAGTCGTGGACTGGTTTGGTGACACAATAATAATTAAAATACACTATCCTTATTAGAAGAAAAGAAAGGTTTGTTGTACAAAAGACTAATCAGATTACTTACATCCTCAATGTCAAGAGCCCTTGAAATCAAACCAATAACTATGTATAATTCATGAGAGGATTGGTTTTCTTCCACATGTAATTACTAATCCAGAAAACCACCACAAAATGAATTGTGATTTACCTTTGAGAAGCCTGTAGCTCCTTAGCTGTGGATTAAAGGAATAAATTAGTCTGTATCCATAGAAGAAAAAGCTAACTGAGATACAAAGCATCATAGGCAATCTAGACCATTTTTCCTCCACACAGCAGGAAAGGCTACAATCTTAAACCATACTGACAATATGCTTGCTGGTGCTTGCATTCACCCTCTCCCTCTCTTCTTGGAAACCCTTGGTTTCCCATGGATATCCCATGTGCTGTCTACAGAATCTGCTGCAAAGCTTCACTAAAAGGATGATTTCTGCCCCCTTGGGGTGTAAGTTGCCAATTCTTCTGGGGCATTTTGAGATGCATAAAACTCCTTTATCTAGTATGCTCCCAGCATAGCGATCAGACACAGCCTTGATGACATTACCAGTGCTCTGTAAACAGCCCACACAGTGTGGATCTATTTGGGGAGGGGAGGGCAGAAAGTCCAAATAGAACCACGTAGTTGTACATTTTAAGAGAAAACACCAACATTGTTGAGAATGTGGAAGGTTTCCCTCCTGATTTTAATTGCATAAACTTAAAATTTGACTCGGCTATTGAGTTTTATAGCAGCTCAATCTGACAAAGCTAAGAAAATGACAGAGGTCATGCACTGAATGTTCAGTGATCACAAAGTAAATCACATGGAGGATGCCAATTCAGTCATGTAACTGTGTATTAGTTTTTACCTCCTGGGAATGAAATGAAGGAGTCCTAGTGATGTCAAAAGTAACTAATGACACATTATCTGATGACCAAAAGAAGATGGAAGAAGCTCTGGGCCAGATCTAACGCAGCTACAATGCTTCAAGGCAATTGATTTATGTCAGTGTATGTTAGCAGAGGATTTAATCCTCCATGTTCAGATGACATCACCATGGAAAAGCACTTCTAGATGAAAGTGTTTTTCTCCCTCTCCTCCCCACCCACCTTTAAACACTAATAAGAAGGGAATGGCCATGTTAGCTGGCTTTTTCCCCCCTGGAATTCAGGGTGCATAAAATCTGACTTTTAACTGGCCCTATGATGCCTAGTTCTGGCATTACCCTGTGCTGTAGCCTGACCAGAGAGTACACTCCTATTGAAATGCTCCTGCCCTCCTGGCCAGTGTTGAATAAATGCTCCTTGAGATTGGGCTGTTACATAGTGTTGCAGAAGGAGCTGATGATTTGGGGGCTCTAAGAGACAAAAACAAGGCAATGGAATGTTAATCCTTCCGGAGAGATGCAATGTGCTGTACAGCTTCCCAAATCTGAACATCTCTCTGAATGCCCAGGAACACCCAAGCAGAACCATGCAGGCACTGGGTCTGTTGCGCAGGAAGACACATGCTGTATGTTCTGGAAGGAATTAACACGGGCTTCTCAAGGCCAGGGAAAGACAAGGATAGGACACTGCAGATAAATAACCATGCTTGCCATTGCAATGAGAAAAGATGCATCTCAGTTACAAGAGAAGCAATTACTGAATGGTTAAGTGCAAAGTGGCTCTGTTTTTCCCTTGAACTCTAAAGGAGGAAAAAAACACAAACCCACAAAAAAACCTCTCTCCTGTTTATTTCCTCAGTGTATGTCCTAGTTATGCGGGCTGTGTGCTAGGGGGTCGGGATTTGAGCCAGTGTTTTTGGCAACTCCAGAAATCAAAGACTTAGCACTTCGACTCATTTGCAAGTACCGTATAATGAGCTTTGAGAATTCCTCTTTAGTCTGAGTTTGCTCTCAGAAGGAGTTCTGTAGTCCATGTATATTAGGGCAGTGTAAATGACAGATGAGTCAAAGCCTATTTTAGCCTCATCTCTTTTGAACCTGGAGAAGAATTATCCAACTTGACTGTCTATGCTCTCCTGAAATTAATTAGAGTTTTACTTCCACTACTTTAAATCATAGAATCTCAGAATGTGTTGGGCTGGAAGGGACCTTTAAAGGTCACGAGTGAAAGCTTTTCTTACTTATCACAACAACACTGCAAATCTTAAACAATATTTATTGGCAAGTTTGGAACTCTCTGGCTCCTCCAAAAAAATTCAGAGGTGAGAGTTTGGGTTCCTTCCTCTTGCTTTCAGATTCTGGGAAGGCAACTAAAATTCTGAAGCTAGCAGAAGATTCTGTACAGAACTTGGATCCAGCCTTGTTGAATAAAGAGTGGACACATTCACTAAGCTAAAAACTACAAAACCAAGCCAGATTATAACAGATCAAGACTGTGTGAGCCTCCTAACTACATGAAATGGACATTCATATGGCTTTTTTCTCATTTGCCTCATTTTGAAAACTTTTTTTAATTTTGAAGTGCATTTTCAACATTAGTTTTGAAAAGCATCTGATCTTGGCCTGACTTCCACTGAAGTCATGAGGAACTTCAAGTCATGGAGTGACCATAGGTCAAACTTGCCAGAGTGATCAGTTGTGATGGAAAAGAGAATGGTCCTAGTGGTGAATGAAGTGACTCCTGGGACTCAGAAAAGCTGCTTTGGTAGAAGATTAGCCAAGTGGGATATCAACAGTGCTTCAGCTACCCTTGCTCTAGAGGGATGATGTTTCCTTATCCAACAGGCAATTATCTGAGTTACCTGGCAAGTAAATGGCCTTATGAAAGCTGATCCTTATAACTGACTGAGGTAACGCTTTTCTCTAGTGTGAGTGTGACTGCAGGTCTCTAGAGTGGTAACAACATTTTCTGGCATTACCTTGAAATCAGAGCCGCAAGCACCACGTTTGAAATCTTAGTGAGGAGCAGCAGCGTGGCTGTGTGCTTAGAGACGTTCTGGCACTGTAGCTGAATCACACCTTGATATTCCTGCAGATGGCAATGGTATGTAATCTGGGAATGGGACATCTCCCAAAGCTATGCTCTTTGCCTTCTGAAAAATGGTGAACCTACAGCTCCTGCTGCAGCAAGAATTACTTTACTTTCCTGGAGTTCTGCTTTAGGGCTGACAGCATGTTGTACGACTGCCTGCCTAATGTCAGCTAAACCAGCCCCTTCCTGCAGACCTCATCCGAAGGAAAAGTAAGAGCTCTGATGTGAGCAAGGGCTGTCTGAAAGGCGAGGAGGAGTGAGAACCAAATATTAGCAAGATATTTGGGACAGTAAAATCCAGCCTGCTTTTTGCTATGTCATTATTCAGGGTTATCTAGCCCTGAATAGTGGGGAAGTCACACATACAAGTACTCCAAGTTCTTTTAACAACTGACAACTGAAGACAAATGCAGTCTATCCAAAGATGTACTTTTCATAATGCTAAATACCAGCTGCTTCCTCATAGTATTTTGGATAAGGACAGCTTAAGGGCATGGGGAAGTGCAAGGCTGTTTTAAATGACAGTTCTATACGTATATATTTATATACATATATATTTTTAATTTTTATATTTATAATTGCATAGGCATAACTTTGGGGGCTACATTTGGGCTTTAAACTGGGCACACCTTTTCTCGATTGGAGTTTGTTCACTGAATGCATCTCCCAAAGAGAACCAACCCTACTCTTAATCAATGAGCTCATCAATCCTGCCTGACAAACTCAGGTTTTGGTGAGCGCAGCAGTAAGTAATATTGTCATCTTCTCTGATCTGGCTCTGGTTTAAAATAAAATAAATAATTGAAATATTAGTTTCTTATAATTAGAAATTTGGCTCTGCTGTCCTAAAGTACAGTTGCATACCTGATTAATTTTGATGATATACCTCTGCTAGTGATAACTTAAAATGAGATAGAGGAACCAATGCTTAAATACTTACTTGTAAGATCTATTCCTGCAGAAATCCTGCTTTGCATGGTTGCTGCCTCTCTCGTCTGTCATCCTCTTAGCTCCATTATAGTAAACTATACTTTGGTCCATGTCTCTTAAAAATGCTTGTTGTTATGAAGGCAGATTCCAGAGGCATAGTTGATGCAGATTATGCTGTGAGCTCTTCTGGCGTATAATGAAGGAAGAAAAACTGGTAAAGGGAGGATTTGAATCCTGACTTCTTATGGCTGAATGGAAACGGAAAAATGTTGTGTGGAAAAACCTCCCCAAAGTGGAATCTCGAGCTAGAAATTCGCCCTTCACACTATGAAGTGTTCAAATGATAAAGTATGAATGAAGAAACTTTTTTTTATGTTTAAAAGGTGTGTGGATTTTTGTCTTCCCATCTCAAAGGAGACGCAACTGCCACGTCATAATGTTTCATTGTAGAATAATGGTAGACAACTACTTGTGTGTGAAATTGAGAAAAAACGAGGGATTGGGTGGCGAAGTAGCAAGTCCCTTGAAACCATACTCTCTTCTAGCCAGAAAACAAGAGGATTCCTGAGCAGAGATATTTAGTATCTCATACTAAGACTAAAAGGAGCAAATTCCAATCAATGCTTATCTGAATTCCCAAAGCTGCACGTGACAAAGAACTCTGCTCCGTTTAGATCTCATCAAAATCTTTTCACTTCTCACCAGGAAAAATGTGATTCTGATAATCAGCAGCCTCTATTAAATTCTGGTTTTGTACTATCATATTTGTCATTTTATGAGCTGATGCTTAGTGCAAAAATAGAAATATTAATGCATGCTGATGCTTGTACTGGATCCAGCATACAAAGGAGCAGTTCAAGAGATAGAGGCAACTGGCAGACTGCCATTTAGAGATGAGAAAATAATAATTCAAATGTGATAAGAAAGTTACAAGCACCCTGTATAGGAAAGCAGTAAAATTCTTGTCTGCATTAATACCTTGCTGTTTCTGGGTTACTTGAAGTCCAGTGTGTGTATTTTGAAAAATGTACATGTTCAATTGAATGAAAAAGGTTTTGGGTTTTGACCCTAGCATAATTACCAGAGATGGTAATACCCTCCAAGTTTGGTAACTTCTTATGACTAACAACTTGTTGGAAATACTGAAAATAGGTCATGGGGAGAGGAAAGGAAGGGAATCAAAGAAGACCGTTTTCCAAAGTAGAGCTTCTGCACAACCAAGGAGGTTGGGGGTTTGGGTTTTGGTGTGGGTTGTTATTTTCTTTTTTTTTTTTTTTTGAAAGTTTGCTCTGATCCTGTTTCTAGTGAAAAATATTATGTAAAAGAATAAAAGACTGTACAACTTACAAGATAAAAAATATCTTTAAAGAGATTGAACCCTCATTCTCCTATTTATCTGAACAGAAATACTTGCTCCTGACTTCATTCTCTCTGAAAAAAAAAAAAAAAATTAGAAATTGAGATGGACATCTATTGACATCTTTTTGCTTCTACAATAAGAAATGTCATTCACTAGATAACTTTTCTTTAATGCGATGTATTGCCTTATTGATATGATGATGGTAAAGCATGTCCTTTGGTAGCTCAGTGAAGCTCAGTTGTATTTATTGTATGAAAGAGGGAAACTGTCGTGGTAAATTAGAGCCATTAACATGTTTTTAACCTATGAACAATATTTGCCTCAAGATCTTTCATGTGTGTAGATTTGCAGTGGATACGAGCAAGAGGTGCTTTTTAGCTATTGTCAGTATATTGTTTAAATTGCTCTTTTCTCTCTAACTTCCTTTTTGTGGGTCTGGGAATCCTTGGTTTGGTTTTCTAAGGAAACAAGGCTTATGCAATAATGTGATGCGATGTGGTCATGCAGCTGTCTTTCCTGCTGTGGCAGCTTTTTAACCCACTAGCAAATTTTAACCAAATTAGAGAGCAGCAGTCTTCAAGAAATTCATATTCTTATAAATTTATGAAAATCAAGAGCCTGTTACAGAGAGGAAGGAGAGAGACTTTAAGAATGCCCCTAACAAAGGAAAGGCCTCTACTGAGGACTCAGCTCTAACAAGACGTGAGATTCGACACAGGAGGAGCTATCCTGAAACCAGGAAAAACTTCACTTAAAATTCACACCTAGTTTGCTACTGCTGAACTCAGCTGCACTATAAAATCCACCAGGCTCTGTTAGCTCCTCTGCTTACAGAACTGGTTGTTTTGTGTGTGTGACCTTGGACAAGGGGAGGCTAGATCCAAATGCTGCCTATGCATTACTAATACCCTATGTATTTAGAAATATCTGGATTAGGAATGAAGAAATAATCATAAAAATGCTACATTTATGATTTATTAAGCTTTTTCAGTTGACACTTTGTGACATAGCAAATAGAAGTGCACAAAAAGCATTTCTAGGGCCCATTATTAATTGCTCTGTTTCTGGGAAATCTGTTTGGAAAGTGGCCTATTAGTGTCTCCTTCTCCCCTCCCTTGCAATGGCATGCAGCTTTTTTTCACCTAATGAAGTTTAATCAACGCGCACACACACAAAAACAAGTAGTAGACATTCCAGGTCACAGGCATTGTGGTGACTAAAACATTTTTTAGTGCTTTTGACAGACCAGAACGTACTTTGCAAACCTTTCCCTGTTCTTCTTGGATGAACAAACACAGAAATACAGACTCCTTGTGGCACTCTGCGTTGGTTTTTGTCTTGATGGGAGGTAATTTGATGGTGCATTTTTGTATAAGTGAAACTGTGAATGAAATCATCCTTTTGGCACATTATTGCTGTTTGAAATACTGAACAACAGAAGGAGAATCCAGTAGTTAATCCATAATCACCAGAGCTATTGAGGTTTATTTTCATGAGATGTTAAATGCATTTTCATGACATAAATCAAGTAAAAGATATTTCTTATAAAACATTGTTCAATGTCTTACAGTGTTATAGAGCTGATAATTGTGAAGTTTTCCAATTTTCTAAACACTAAATTGGTGTTTCTGCTATTACTTCCTTGTGGAGGAAGAGTCTTAAAAGAAAAATCTGAGAACATACTCAGTTGTATAATATTTTATCATAGAATAGTTTTGGTTGGAAAAGACCTTTAAGCATCAGTCTGACAATCAAACCAGCCCTGCCAAGTCAGCTACTAAACCATGTCCCTGAGCATGATATCTACTAGTCTTTCAAACACCTCCAGGGGTAGTGACTCAACTACATCCCTGGGCAGCCTATTCTCCTGACCACCCTTTCACTGAAGTTGCTGTTAATATCCAACCTAAACCTCCCCTGGCATAACTTCAGGACATTTCCTCTTGTCCTATCACTAGCTACAAGGAAGAAGAGACTGACTCACACCTCGCTACATTTCCTTTCATGTAGTTGTAGAGACGAATAACGTGTCCCTTCAGCCTCCTTTTCTGCAGACTAAATGGCCCCAGTTCCGTCAGCCATTCCTTAAAAGACATGCTCTCCAGATCCTTCACCAGCTTCCTTGCCTTTCTTTGGACACCCTCCAACATCTCAACCTCTGTCTTGTAGTGGGGAGCCCAACGCTGAACATGGTACTCAAGGTGTGGCCTCACCAGTGCTGAATAAAGGGGGACAATCACTTCCCTACTCCTGCTGGCCACACTATTCCTGATACAGGCCAGGGTGCTCTTGGCCTTCTTGGCCACCTGGGCACACTGCTGTCAGCTGGCTGTCCACCAGGACCCCCAGAAACAAAACTGCTGTGCTCGCCTACGGCTGTAAGAAAAAACATTTCCTTCTCACCTTGCTTACCTCCCAGATGCAGTACTGGTGGAAGGTAAGAACATCCAGCTAGCAGCCAGCTGGATTCTTCTGGTTTTCTTTAGCAGGTGGTGACTCCTTAAAGATCTGTCACCTATTTTTTGCTTCACTTAAATCTCTGGCCATGGATGAAAGTCAAGCTGAGACTGTTCTGCGTATAGTTACTTCGTGTTCACGACGGACTGGAGATCTCACAACTTGCGTACCTTCAAGAATGCTGCCAATGTGTCAGAGGTAAATGCAAGTGAACCACTGAAGTGAGCCACTTCTCAGAGATGCACTACTAGCTTTGCTACCAGCTGCAGGATTTGATGGCAAGTTGCAATCTGAAGGCTTCTTGACAGTATTACAGTAGGATTACTCCATCAGTGTTGTACTCTTTCCACTCCCTCCATGAGGACAGCTTTCTATTTTTTGCCATTAAGGAAACCTGGATTTCCATATTAAGATGACAAATGCTATATTTCTTCCAACGTAATTTCTTATGTTCAATGTACAACTTAAAAATGGAAAATGAAGGCTCTGCTAAGAGCTGGCTTCAGAGATGCTCACAAACTTTCATAGGAATCGAATACAGACAGGGAATGAGATCTGACGCCCAAAACTTATAAAACTAAGTTCTATGCACTAGATGATGCTCTTGGCTTTTGTAGCTCTTTGCCTTCTGTTTATAAGAATGTCTCCTTGCTGGGCTCAGAAGAGCCAGCTGCCAATGGGAATATTAGTGCAACAATTGAGGTCTTTCATATAGTTGGCAGAGCACAGTTGATATGGGGTGTCCCCAAGCCTGCTTACAGAAGCCAGGGCAGAAACTCAGGCACGGGGATGCCACAGACCATCATAGGGAAGGTGTTTCTATGCCCTAACATGCTCCACTGAACCATCTGCTAGTCACCTGGGAAGAGATGGAAGGATTTCCTTCATGCAGCCACTAGGGTGCTGTGGAAGGAAAATGCATAATCCCTCACATGTATAGCAGAACAACAGAAATATAGGAGGCAAGTAACTGAGAGAAAAATAAGACCTGCATTGGGGAGAATGACAACTGAAAAAAAATGGGTTTGCTTAGTCCTAAAAGGCAAAGTGAACAAAGAGCAGAGAGAGAGGCTGGAAAGGTAGAAGGAAATTTGGGACAAGAGATCTCCAAGTCTGCATTCAAGTTTGAAAATTTGGTTGTGGTTTTCCTTTCTAATACAATGCAGCAACACAGCTTCACTAGCAGTCAGAAGATACATGGTCTGGTAATTAAGTGCGTAAACAGCATTTAAGATTTTCCATTAGGAAGAAATACATACACCACAGAAATGTATTGATTTAAATTGCGGTGGTTTTTCGGATCTTCAAAAATTCCTTAGTGACTTCTTAGATAACATGGAGCACAAAATACTCTGTTGAGGTTAGATGGATATTTGCATTATTAACCCCTCCTGTTGCAATATAATGGTTGGATGCAATGTACGTAGTATAGTGGTTGGACCTGATGATCTTAAAGGTCTTTTCCAACCAAAGAGTTCCTGTGATTCTGTAATATCTGGAATGAACTTCTTAAGAGTTTACAAGCAACTCTAATGGAAATCCACAAGTGCCTTAAAAATACAGTAATGTTGCTTTACATAAAACCACACGTGTCTGAAAACCTAGCTGCAGAATGAACCATCACATTACTGTAAAGCTGAATAGCTTTAAATACAAAATGCTGAACTCCCAAAAGCTTCTATCAGTAGCCTTTGTGGTTTATGCACTATTAAACTGGTGTGCAACAAGCTGTCACTGAACATTTGTTCCACGGTTCGCTGAATGAAGAATGAATGCAAGGCAGCTAAGGTAGAGAGTAAAGGTGCACAAATCGGGAGCTGCTGCAGGGATGGAAAAGGTGTGGGCTACCAGCAGTGTGTGTGGCAATGATGCTTACTTGGGAATTGTGGGAGAAGGAAGCAAGAGGCTCAAGCTTACTGGAAATTGCCAGAGTTATTCTATAAGCCATTAAAAAAACCCAAACCAACAACTAACAAACAGCTCTAAGCTGTTAGGTATGTGGACTGTGTTGTTAATAGTGGGGAAAAAAAAGGTCCTAATTTGGTGTCTCTCTTGCAACTGGGAAAAAATTGATAGTGGATGGATAGTCTCAGAAGACAAACCATCAGTAATGGCTACCAGGAGTTACTATCAGTCTCAAGTGTTTGGCTAAGTATAACCTAATCACACTAGTCAGGAAGTCACTCCTTTAGCTGAATATCATGTGGGAAAATGAATCTGACCTCTCCCTTGCTAACATCCAGCACCTTTCCCACCCCTAGGTCTATTTACCTAGGAGCAAGGTGGTAAAAGCTGTTAAGGGAAGATGGGTGAAATTTTCTGAAAAGAAAGATGGCATTAAAGTAGGCACGCTGTCAGGAGGGATTAAACCTGCGCTGATGAAATGTGCCTAAAATCCGTTCTGGAGACAGAAGTCTTCTATCTACTAGACAGGCTTAGCATAGCTAATGTCAACATAAGTGTATCCTGTCACATCAGTAAGCCTCCTTCTTCACCTTGCCAAGTGTGGCAGCTATGGCACTGTAGCAAGGACACTCCTAGCTCCAGTTGTCACTCTTAAGTGGCTTTGCAGTCTAAATAACCTTCTGAGTCAAAGAGATAATAAATAGAACAGTGCTTGTCTTTTTTTAAGGAAGTAAGTGTATTTTGCATTCAACATCTTACAGGTTCTCCTAGTCCCTTGGCATGGTGCAGCAGGGGTCATATTGGAGGTGTCTGTCCATCACTGAGGGGCTCATCCAGGCAGAGAACCATCTAATGGTTTCAGAACTCCTCTTCCAAATGAAAAAATGAGGGAGAGGCCTTGCTCGGGTTTCTGAGGCTTTGGAGATATCAAAACCCCAAATGATGGACAAATTTCACTAAAGGTTCTGCCACTGGTTAGGGTGTGCTCTCATTTAGACAACCTGTATCATTATTTATTTCACCAAATGCTATGACTTACTTTTGAGCCTGGTGCTTGACAAATGAAAGAATTAATTTCTAATAGAAACAAATTTGGTTGTATCATAGAAGATTTTAATTTTGAATGACAGTCCGGGAAGTTACATCTGGGCTTTTGAGACCTGAAGTCCAAAGTGCTGTAGTCACAGCAAAATTATATGTACTTATCTTCATCTGTCAAAGCAAATCTTAAAATATTAGTAAAATTATTTGAAACTGAAAAATATCAACATTTAAAAATATTTGTTTAAAAATAATCTGATTTTATTGTGAGTATTTCTCCACACACATAGATACACCTGATGAAGCTTTATCTGCATATCAGTTACTAAGCTAGGTCTGACCAGCTTATTTTGTGCAGTGGAAACAGGATTACAAAAATTTAGTTCCAAGTAGGAAATAAAATCAGCCAGGAACCAGATATTTCCAGTCTCAGCTCAAATGTATAAGGACTGTCTTAATAGGTTTCAAAGGTATTTGGTAACTTCCTTTCTATTTTAGGAAGATACATAGACATAATATAGTGTTTTAAGGCAGAAAGCCATCTGCAAAATATGGATTTATACTTAACTACTGCCTTTTCTTCTTGCCTTTCCAAAATGCCTCTTTGTATTGCAGCATCACGATAGGGGTAAAGATTGTAAATGAGGGCATCATCCTAGACAGAACCTACCCACCTCTTACTGTGCAGCTCACCAGCTCGTTTCTGCATCTATATTTTATATATTTTTCCACCAACATCTACATCTAAGCAACTATGAAGGCTTCTCTTTTCCCTTTGGTTGGTCCACACGGTTCTCTACAATGCACTTAATTAGCATGTATAAAATCAGTGACTTCTATCAGTAACTCAGGATATGTGGGGCTGGACAGAACATAGCAGAGAAAATATAAGCTAAACACAGAGGGAAAAAGAAGGAAATTGCAGTAATTACAGTCATCCAGCCTGGTGAGGTGTTTAGCATCATTGGCAGATTGCGTTCATGAGATCTTGTGCGCAACCAGATGGAAAAAGTGGCATTGATTTTCTTCACTTCCCCTTCCAGAGTTGTGAATGAAATCCTCTAACGGCATGGAAAAGCCTGCTGCTATACCTGCAGCTAGCTCTCCAACAAGCAGAGGAGCTGCCAGTACAGCTGAGAAATTATACAGGCACCTGGCATGCGTCCCCTTCCTCTCTTCTGCTCTTCTTTTTCCAGGCTTTGTTTCCTCACGCTCTGCTGCTCTTTCTCATTTCTTCTCTCCAGCTATGAATCTGTCTTTATCGAACATGCTATATACCAGGGAAGAAGTAACACCTTACCATCAAAATTCAAATTAACTCCACAGCAGTGCATATGGATCCTGAATTTGGCAGGAATGTAGACGAGATCTTGAAAATTACATTACATAAAATTTGGGGGTGTAAAATTTTTCAGTTTCACTCGTTCATCTGGTAGATTCTTACTATTTACAGTTTTGGCTCCATGAAAATAGATTCAACATTGAGTTTAGATGTCCACCTTATCACTAAGGACTTCTGTAAGCTTGGTTGCTTAAAGCTCTTTCTCAAAATTTTGCATTTCAATGTAAAATATCCATATGTTTACCATAGGGTTACTGAAAACATAGTTTGGACTTTTAAGCAGTATTATAGCCAATTAGTTAGTTAGTATTAAGAGAACTTTTGCAGGCTAGATCTAACTGGAGTTCAGCTGCTTGAAGGAGATAAGACCTATAGTAGTACCACAGTTTGTTCATCTGCTGCCTTCCCTGTTGGTGCTTGAATGTATTGATGAGTTCCAGCTATATTTGACAGAGACACTTTGAGAACACGAAGCTCCTGGAAGCTTCATGAAAGCCAGCAACTGGTAAAAGAACAACCCAGGTTAATGCCACCCCAATTAACAGCAGCTGGTCCTTTACATGTGCTTAGTGCCAAGGTGGAGAGCTGTAAGGGGCGCAAAAGGGCAGTGATGCTGTGGTTGGGAGGGGAAATAGGCATCTGGGAGCACTGGGAAAAGGGGCAGTTGGTCTACAGGATAAAAAATGGGTAGGGAACAGGTGGCCCCAGTCCTGCTGCTCAGAAACTTGTTGACTTACAAGGAAAGTAATTAATATCTAAGAACAGCAGATGAGATGACAAGAGAAGTACTTTTGCATGGCCTGCCTCCTCTAGTCCCTACAGACTAGTTATCCAGAGGTGAGATGGTTGTCTCGTGCACATTCTCCTGGCAAGAAACTTATTTTCATTAATCTGATGGGCAGAGTGTTTCTGCAATTCTGTGGTCTCTCTCTGACTTCCCTCCAGGCAATTGCCTGTGTGTGGTTTTCTGAGGGATGTCAGGGTGTCCCCATGTTTCCCAGCAGCCATACTTATGCCAGCTTTTCATACGCAAAGATGAAAATTAATTGAAAGGACAGGGTATTTAAGGCTTGCTGTGAAGTACTCAATATAGTAGTCCAAGGTGATGATGTGTCTGCCTGAAACATATAAAAGCCACCTGTGATAACTTCCACTGCTTTCCACGAAGCTGTAACCCAGCTGTCAAGATGGAGGGAGCTCTGCCTAAGCAAAGTCAGGAGAAATAACAATTGGATACATACTCAAACGTTTTCAGTTTGCTATAAACTCATCTGTAAATGCAAAATCACGAGATCACTTACCTCATTAAATAAAATGAGATAAAGATAAATAATGCTCAATACACCATTATGGAACTATGTGTTACCTGAATTTGAATGCAACAAATGAAATTATGAAAACACTGTATACGTTTTCTGCTGGGATTTTCAGTTATAGATTCTTCATGTTTTAATGAGGGAAATTTTTTACATAATAGGAGAATTTTTATGCATTTGATAAACTAAAATATCCTGGTAACTATACTGATTAGAAGCATAAAGAGCATTCTGTCAAATTCTTCTTCCTTACCTCTTGGTTCAAAATCTTTTCTGTTTGCTAAGAAAATGTACTAGTACTCTACCGCCTGATAACTAAATGTTTCACTCATTTTCAAAATATATATATTGCCTAATAATAATTTAAGTTCTCCATAGTAACTATTTGGACTGCTCACATATGTTTTTACAATAGTTTTAAAAATCATCCAGGATTAAAAACTGCAGTCTCCCTGATATCTGGGAGGAAGTTTATCAGCATTGTTACTGTGTTCCAAGTCATGGTGCCATTAGGTACATGCAGAGGGCATAAAACACACATAAAATATTTTCATGCTGTGGGACAGAAAAAATGTAGTTTTACAATGTGCATTTTAGTATATGCTAAAAAAAGCTTCTTTTTTTTTTAAATACAGTATTGTGTTGTGCTGTGTCATCCTAAATATTCACGAGGGAACAGGTTGAGCCTTAATAATTAGAAAAGCTCCTTCTCAGATAGGAGTTTTTCAATCCATCCGTGTTCATCCTCTGGGAAGAGCTCTTAGTAGCTGCTTCTTTTTAAAGAAACCTTTAATAGAAAATCAAGGAAGATCTCTGATCTGTGGGATGAATTTGCCACACATCTTTTTCTTTTTCTCCTTGTACTGTTCCCATCATAAAGGAAATCTCCAGCATCTCCAGCTCTAGTTATGTTCACAGAGACCTCAACTGCTCCATCTTAACTACACAAACCCCTCACAACTTAGTTGTTTCCAGCAAGGTCCACAGGCTAGACTGAAAATAAATACTGCATAAGCAGAACTTTTTTATTTTTCTCTCTACCTTTTAAAAATCTTCATTGCTATGTTCCAGCTGACATACAAATCAAACTTACAAATATATTTGCCTTTTTAGTACTAACATGTTCAGTGAGGACTGTGACAAAACATACCAGATGAAAAACTTGTGACCTTAAGGATTTTTAATCCTAATTTAGAAACTAGTGTAATACATGAAGCTGACTGGTTGTAATTTAAATTACTGTTCATGTTGTAAGCAAGACCCACTGCAAGTGTTTCAGTAGAAACTCTAGAAATTTTAAAAATCTGATTTTTAGGGATCTTAACCAAAAAACTACAATCAACATTATCAAAAGAAAAGACTCAATGCAGGGAATATTTTCTTTAGGATAATCCAAAAAACCCCATTTACATGATAGGGTATGCACATGATCTGAATTTAGGTATCTAGCTTCATCTCCCCCTCCTGAGCAGCTGCTTCTCTCAATTGACTTGTGAGGAGTTTTGCAGACCACAGGCTACAGAAGGGAGGGGCAGGAGAGCAGTTTATGTCTCCAGTGGTAAATGAAGAGGAAAAATGTTCCCGGAGACTTTGCTCTGCCACCCTCCTTTCCTTCCTTCCTTCATTCCATTCAGCAGTGTAAAAGTGACTGTGCAGCATGGTCTCTAGGCTGCTAAAAGATTGGCTTCATTCAGTAATTATGCTTTGAATCTCGTGATAAAGGATTGTCTCCTCACTGACAGGAGGAAGACTTTCTCAAAACCAGCTGCTGTGATTATTGAGCACAGGTATCAGTCTTGCCCTGCCAACCCACTCAAACAGAATGTTAATAGTCTAGTCTGTTAAAATCTATTCCTGCAATTTTCTATGAGCAGAATTCCCCAGTGTGAAACAGTACAGCTCATTACTAGGAAACGACCTGTCTATGCCCTTCTCCATTTTGGAGAGAGATTGCCTATAGTCATTCACAGATATTTCATCCCACCTACAAAATGACATGTTGCAATAGTCTCTTATATAATGTAATTATACCTTAGTTCATAATGCATAAAATGATGACATCCAAACTACTGCTGGGAATCACCTTTCTCTGACATTAAAACTAAACCGCTTCACAGTAATACTAATGATTGCGTTAAAAAAATAATAAAGTACTGAAATGGAAGGAAGTAGGGAAAGTTTCTGGATGGGTGCAATTGAAGATGAGATAAAAGCCTCAAAGAGCAGGTCGGTGGAGACTCCTGCTGCCTTTGCAGGAGTGCAGAATGCTCTGTTGTGGGTCTAGCCCTGATGTTGCCGCAAGTCTGTTTATGAGCTGCTCCAACAGTGGAGGTGTTAGTCTTTAGTACCAGATGCTGGCTGATGGCTAGAAAACGTTTGTTATTTATTTACAGAAGATACAGAGATCATCTGGCAACTCCTCCTGCTGGAGGTGAAGCCAGGCTGAGGAGGTGGTTTACACCTCTTCCTTCCCCTCTGGAACTCAGTGAAAACTCTTTCTAGTCCAAAGGCAAGAGAGAACTTGTTTTCTGCCGTGTAGTTGATACGTCAATGTGTTTCAGTATTTATACAATAGAAATAATAATAAAAAAAATGTTGAAAATAATATCCACCAAAAAGGAGAATTCATAGTTTAGACTCATAATTGGTATGAGATCATCTGGAATCACTGTACCACTAAGCTGTGCTCAGTAAAACCCAAGAGTGCCTACAGCTGACCAGTAAAGAATTTGTAACCTTGCTTGGAGAGCCTATTGCATATGAAACAGTAATGCATACTACAAATGAAACTGAAATGCTTGAAATGCAAAATTATAGTGTAAAATAGTATTTAAAATAGCATAATGGTTCTAAATAGAGAGTTAGGAGTGGTGATGGTCTCTTTTCAAATGGAAGTAGTCATGGAGTGCCCTAGTACTGTGCTAAACAAGATAGCTTAGTAGTCAAATTCTGGATGAGAGGGATTCATCACACAATCTGGCAAAAAGTCCTAGCTCATAAGAAAGCGGCATAATTAATGCTAGGTATTTTAAAGCCATGAATTGCAATTCCTGTGTAAGCTTTGGAAATGGAAAAATGTACTCTGGCAATATTCCTGAGGAGGTAGGGAGGGCACCCTTTGAGACTTCTGTATATTAAGTCACAGATTGAAAGCCAGTGATCTGAAACACAAACACATACCAAAAGGCTATGGCTTGTCCTTCAGTGGAAAGTACATGGGCTTATTTGATAGTCAGAATCTGCTAATGAGTTGGAAGTTAACTTTCAACCCTAAATGTAGCAACTGCTGAGAACCAAGTTGAACACTGTGATTTTTTTTAAGTTTTAAAAAATACTTCCCAACCATGTATTTTACAGTTGAGAACCACATTCATGCTAGTTCTCCAAAGATGCATCATCAGAAGACATCCAGATGTGACTTGATCTAATCAAAATTAACAGGCAGCTCATAAAAGCCATCATGTTAAAACCCTACATGTTAAAAAGCTTGGGATCAAGAAGAGAGCCCCAAGGAGAGGTTTAAGGCTCTTCACTCTTCTAGAAAAAGAATAAAAATCAGCAGAGGAAGTGAAAGAAATAGAATTAGAAAACTGAGTCTTGAACTAGACAAACTTTTTCTCCCATATGCAAAGTCTACTGTGAAGCTGTAAAAGCTGTTTACACTAAAAATCTGGTGTCATCTATGATATGAAATAAAACTAGGATCTATAGTTGAGGTTTTCACAGCCATTTAATGGATTTAGATCTTTATGTCTTACACTGCAAAAAGTAGAGCAAGTGGTGGTAACTTTCATGCTTTCATTATTGGTCTCTTGCTATTTGGCATCTCCTAGGAGCCAAGAAAACATGTGAGAAGATAAGCTTTCATCTAAATTTACAGTTATATATGTATGTATTTATATCTAAATCTGTAGCCCTCTTGGCTGTGAAGAAAACCTTGAAAGAGGAAACTCAAGCCCACCATTTATGTAGACAGAGAACATCTGGCAAGATAAACCTCATAGTACTGAATTGTGGTTCGCATTGGGTTTATTGCAGGTCTTCCTTGCTTAATGAAGAAAGCTTGCCTGCTCTGAGGTCTGTCCTGCCATGCCTAGACCACCACTGGTAGCTATGTTTTCTACCTGTAACAATACCTTGAATACCTTTATCTTCTGGTATGGTTTCTTCCATGACTTCAGTGTAGGCATCAGTTGTCCCTCACTGACAGCCCTCTCCAGCTATTACAATTTGGTGCTATCATACTTCCCAGAAACAGAAAAGCTCTCAGAAGTTTTATTTCCAGTAAAATCACTGAGTGTCCAAGAACCTTCATGTACAGGAAGGACTAGGAAGGAATTTGTTCTTGTCCTGCTTTTTTTCTTTTTCAGATAAACAAAGATGCCAGTGAGAACTACTGTCTCTCTGGAATTATTCTTTCATGATCCAGAATTTCTCTATTTTCTGCAAATATAAGCTTAAAGTCAGAAGTTTTACCTGCTACAAACTCCCCTAAACAAACAACCCCCCTCCCCCAAACTTTTAAGGATAGAACCCAGGTAAAACAATTCAGGCATGGCTGAGTTTTCAGTGAGTCTGATGCAATAGCTTAGAGCATAGACAGCCCAGTTTATTTTCAGTGAAGTTTCTTTTAATCTCTAAAAATACTCTGTGTGTTGTGTGACCCTCACTGAGTATAAACTCCAAAGAGTTGAATTCAGTGTTCTGGTATCTCAAATCTGGCTGACTGTCACAAACCCAATTATAACCAATAGCTAACCTGACAGTCAAGATCAACATTAGTCTGACGAGCAAAGCCTCAGAATATCCACTTACTGACAGTGCACACTGATGTCTAAATAAATGGTCAGACAATGCTAAAGTATCTTATACACAGATACCGTGGTAAATGCACCCAGGAAGGCTTGAAGCAGCTAAAAGGGAAAAGGATGTAAGTAAATAAGCACCAGAGAACACTTCCCTAGATAATGTGGCATTTTTTAATGCAATGCCACTTGGAAAGTATCACGAACAGGTTAAAGCAAACCCCCCAACACTGCTCTCCTACTTCCTAAGAATGTGGAGCTCCCAAAGGTACTAACTTGCAGGTGAGTGCTCAGCAGTACGCTGGCAGCGGCAGTCCTGACTGCTGGCCAGCTGCTCCGCTGGCTTGCAGGAAAAGGGCTCTAGCAAGGGGCCTCATGCCAAACTTCATTCAAGAAGCTACAGGAAACAGGTTATGGGAAATACTGATTTTCTTACCAGTGTGGGGAAGTTGAGTGCTTTACTATTAAATCTCAGGAAAACTTGATTGAAAAGCTTACTCATCTGAAAATGAGTCAGGGAAATTCTTGTCGTGTGTACTGAGAGCGCAAATTTGGGATTCCTATTGCAAAGGGATCTTGCGGCATGTATTTCGATATTGACCATGGGATGGGAGTAAAAGGAACAGTGAAGGCTTGCTTAATGATTATTCATAAATGCATGAGTAACGTCACACAGTTGAGTTACGTTCTCATTAATTCCTCGGCTAAAATTACTTCTTCCACTGGAAATTATCACGGATAAGACAGGCGTCACAACCAGCACAGCAGAAAGCAGCGGAGGAGGGAACAGCCGCCGCCGCCGCACAGGCGGGAACAGCGGTTGCTCCTGGCACACCGACCCTCGCTGCCCTCCGCGCCCGCTCCTCTCGCACCACCCAGCCCCCAAGTCCTGCCGGCCCGAAGCGCTAAGACCGTGAGAAGAAAGGCTCCTGTTCCCCGCTGGCTGGCAGCGCTGTGCTCCCGTCACACACC